>NW_027517031.1:0-49583 GCF_048772815.1 Callospermophilus lateralis | reverse complement strand
GTGTACTGATCATTACCACCAAGTATCATCAAGATTGGGTGAAATAATATTTGCTGGTATTTCGGAAACTCGTTCTTTATTAGAAGCTTGGCAACCTCTCTCAATGAAAGTGCTTTTCCACAGTCTGTGCCTAGGGCTACTTGAAGAGGAAACAAACCATAGAGACAAATCTGAGAACTCCTTTATTTTGTCAAGTTTCAAAGAGCTACTACAAACCATGTTGGATTTAGAGTTCCAAATTCATCTATCTATATAGGAGAGAACAGAGAGAAACCTAAACATAAAAACTGCTAATGTAGACGAACGCTTCAACCTAGAAGAACAAAATTTGGTGAGCCAAGTGAAATTTGTGTCCTGATCATTACCACCAAGTATCAACAATATTGTGTGAAAAAATATTTGCTGGTATTTCGGAAACTCGTTATTTCTTAGAAGCTTGGCAACCCATCTCAATGAAAGGGCTTTCCAGAGTCTGTGCTAGAGCTACTTTAAGAGGAAACAAACCACAGAGATAAAACTGAGAACTCCTTTATTTTGTCAAGTTTCAAAGAGCTACTACAAACCATGTTGGATTTAGAGTTCCAAATTCATCTATCTATATAGGAGAGAACAGAGGGAAACCTAAATATAAAAACTGTTACTGTAGACGAACGCTTCAACCTAGAAGAACAAAATTTGGGGAGCCAAGTGGGATTTTTGTACTGATCATTACCACCAAGTATCATCAAGATTGGGTGAAAAAATATTTGCTGGTATTTCGGAAACTCGTGATTTCTTAGAAGCTTGGGAACCCCTCTCAATGAAAATGCTTTTCCACAGTTTGTGCCTAGGGCTACTTGAAGAGGAAACAAACCAGAGAGACAAAACTGAGAACTCCTTTATTTTGTCAAGTTTCAAAGAGCTACTACAAACCATGTTGGATTTAGAGTTCCAAATTCATCTTTCTATATAGGAGAGAACAGAGGGAAACCTAAATATAAAAAATGCTACTGTAGACGAACGCTTCAACCTAGAAGACCAAAATTTGTTGAGCCAAGTGGGATTTGTGTACTGATCATTACCACCAAGTATTATCAAGATTGGGTGAAAAAATATTTGCTGGTAATTCGGAAACTCGTTATTTCGTAGAAGCTTTGCAACCCCTCTCAATGAAAGTGCTTTCCTCAGTCTGTGCATAGGGCTACTTGAAGCGGAAACAAACCATTGAGACAAAACTGAGAACTCCTTCATTTTGTCAAGTTTCAAAGAGCTACTACAAACTATGTTGGATTTAGAGTTCCAAATTCATCTATCTGTATAGGAGAGAACAGAGGGAAACCTAAATATAAAAACTGCTACTGTACACGAACGCTTCAACCTAGAAGAACTAAATTTGGTGAGCCAAGTGGGATTTGTGTACTGATTATTAGCAACAAGTATCATCAAGATTGGGTGAAAAAATATTTGCTGGTATTTCGGAAACTCGTTATTTCTTAGAAGCTTGGCAACCCCTCTCAATGAAAGTGTTTTTCCACAGTCTGTGCCTTGGGCTACATGAAGAGGAAACAAACCATAGAGACAAAACTGAGAACTCATTTATTTTGTCAACTTTCAAGGAGCTACTACAAAGCATGTTGGATTTAGATTCCTAAATTCATCTATCTATATAGGAGAGAACAGAGGGAAACCTAAATATAAAAACTGCTACTGTAGACGAACGCTTCAACCTCGAAGAACAAAATTTGGTAAGCCAAGTGGGATTTGTGTACTGATCATGACCACCAAGTATCATCAAGATTGGGAGAAAAAATATTTCCTGGTATTTCGGAAACTCGTTATTTCTTAGAAGCTTGGCAACCCCTCTCAATGAAAGTGCTTTTCCACAGTCTGTGCCTAGGGCTACTTGAAGAAGAAACAAACCATAGAGACAAATCTGAGAACTCCTTTATTTTGTCAAGTTTCAAAGAGCTACTACAAACCATGTTGGATTTAGAGTTCCAAATTCATCTATCTGTATAGGAGAGAACAGAGTGAAACCTAAATACAAAAACTGCTACTGTAGACGAACGCTTCAACCTAGAAGAACAAAATTTGGTGAGCCAAGTGGGATTTGTGTACTGATCATTACCACCAAGTGTCAACAAGATTGTGTGAAAAAATATTTGCTGTTATTTCGGAAACTCGTTATTTCTTAGAAGCTTGGCAACCCATCTCAATGAAAGTGCTTTCCACAGTCTGTGCCTAGGGCTATTTGAAGAGGAAACAAACCATAGAGACAAAACTGAGAACTCCTTTATTTTGTCAAGTTTCAAAGAGCTACTACAAACCATGTTCGATTTAGAGTTCCAAATTCATCTATCTATATATGAGAGAACAGAGTGAAACCTAAATATAAAAACTGCTACTGTACACGAATGCTTCAACCTCGAAGAACAAAATTTGGTGAGCCAAGTGGGATTTGTGTACTGATCATTAGCACCAAGTATCATCAAGATTGGGTGAAAAAATATTTGCTGGTATTTCGGAAACTCGTTATTTCTTAGAAGCTTGGCAACCCCTCTCAATGAAAGTGCTTTTCCACAGTCTGTGCCTAGGGCTACTTGAAGAGGAAACAAACCATAGAGACAAAACAGGGAATTTCTTTATTTTGTCAAGTTTCAAACAGCTACTACAAACCATGCTGGATTTAGAGTTCCAAATTCGTCTATCTATATAGGAGAGAACAGAGGGGAACGAAATATAAAAACTGCTACTGTAGACGAATGCTTCATCCTAGAAGAACAAAACTTGGTGAGCCAAGTGGGATTTGGGTACTGATCATAACCAGCAAGTATCATCAAGATTGGGTGAAAAAATATTTGCCGGTATTTCGGAAACTCGTAATTTCTTAGAAGATTGGCAAACCCTCTCAGTGAAGGTGCTTTTCCACAGTCTGTGCCTAGGGCTACTTGAAGAGGAACCAAACCATAGAGACAAATCTGAGAACTCCTTTATTTTGTCAAGTTTCAAGGAGCTACTACAAAGCATGTTGGATTTAGAGTTCCAAATTCATCTATCTATATAGGAGAGAACAGAGGGAAACCTAAATATAAAAACTGCTACTGTAGACGAACGCTTCAACTTAGAAAACAAAATTTGGTAAGCCAAGTGGGAATTGTGTACTGATGATTACCACCAAGTATCATCAAATTTGGGTGAAAAAATATTTGCTGGTATTTCGGAAACTCGTTATTTCTTAGAAGCTTGGCAACCCCTCTCAATGAAAGTGCTTTTCCACAGTCTGTGCCTAGGGCTACTTGAAGAGGAAACAAACCATAGAGACAAAACAGGGAATTTCTTTATTTTGTCAAGTTTCAAACAGCTACTACAAACCATGCTGGATTTAGAGTTCCAAATTCGTCTATCTATATAGGAGAGAACAGAGGGGAACGAAATATAAAAACTGCTACTGTAGACGAATGCTTCATCCTAGAAGAACAAAACTTGGTGAGCCAAGTGGGATTTGGGTACTGATCATAACCAGCAAGTATCATCAAGATTGGGTGAAAAAATATTTGCCGGTATTTCGGAAACTCGTAATTTCTTAGAAGATTGGCAAACCCTCTCAGTGAAGGTGCTTTTCCACAGTCTGTGCCTAGGGCTACTTGAAGAGGAACCAAACCATAGAGACAAAACTGAGAACTCCTTTATTTTGTCAAGTTTCAAGGAGCTACTACAAAGCATGTTGGATTTAGAGTTCCAAATTCATCTATCTATATAGGAGAGAACAGAGGGAAACCTAAATATAAAAACTGCTACTGTAGACGAACCCTTCAACCTAGAAGAACAAAATTTGGTGAGCCATGTGGGATTTGTGTACTGATCATTACCACCAAGTATCATCAAGATTGGGTGAAAAAATATTTGATGGTATTTCGGAAACTCGTTATTTCTTAGAAGCTTGGCAACCCCTCTCAATGAAAATGATTTTCCACAGTCTGGTCCTAGGGCTATGTGAAGAGGAAACAAACCATAGAGACAAATCTGAGAACTCCTTTATTTTGTCAAGTTTCAAAGAGCTACTACAAACCATGTTGGATTTAGAGTTCCAAATTCATCTATCTATATAGGAGAGAACAGAGGGAAACCTAAATATAAAAACTGCTACTGTAGACGAACGCTTCAACTTAGAAAACAAAATTTGGTAAGCCAAGTGGGAATTGTGTACTGATGATTACCACCAAGTATCATCAAATTTGGGTGAAAAAATATTTGCTGGTATTTCGGAAACTCGTTATTTCTTAGAAGCTTGGCAACCCCTCTCAATGAAAGTGCTTTTCCACAGTCTGTGCCTAGGGCTACTTGAAGAGGAAACAAACCATAGAGACAAAACAGGGAATTTTTTATTTTGTCAAGTTTCAAACAGCTACTACAAACCATGCTGGATTTAGAGTTCCAAAATCCTCTATCTATATAGGAGAGAACAGAGGGGAACGAAATATAAAAACTGCTACTGTAGACGAATGCTTCATCCTAGAAGAACAAAACTTGTGAGCCAAGTGGGATTTGGGTAATGACCATAACCACCAAGTATCATCAAGATTGGGTGAAAAAATATTTGCCGGTATTTCGGAAACTCGTAATTTCTTAGAAGATTGGCAAACCCTCTCAGTGAAGGTGCTTTTCCACAGTCTGTGCCTAGGGTTACTTGAAGAGTAACCAAACCATAGAGACAAAACTGAGAACTCCTTTATTTTGTCAAGTTTCAAGGAGCTACTACAAAGCATGTTGGATTTAGAGTTCCAAATTCATCTATCTATATAGGAGAGAACAGAGGGAAACCTAAATATAAAAACTGCTACTGTAGACGAACGCTTCAACCTAGAAGAACAAAATTTGGTAAGCCACGTTGGATTTGTGTACTGATCATTAGCACCAAGTATCATCAAGATTGGGTGAAAAAATATTTGCTGGTATTTCGGAAACTCGTTATTTCTTAGAAGCTTGGCAACCCCTCTCAATGAAAGTGCTTTTCCACAGTCTGTGCCTAGGGCTACTTGAAGAGGAAACAAACCATAGAGACAAAACTGAGAACGCATTTATTTTGTCAAGTTTCAAAGAGCCTCTACAAACCATGTTGGATTTAGAGTTCCAAATTCATCTATCTATATAGGAGAGAACAGAGAGAAACCTAAATATAAAAACTGCTACTGTAGACGAACGCTTCAACCTAGAAGAACAAAATATGGTGAGCCAAGTGGGATTTGTGTGCTGATCATTACCACCAAGTATCAACAAGATTGTGTGAAAAAATATTTGCTGGTATTTCGGAAACTCGTTATTTCTTAGAAGTTTGGCAACCCATCTCAATGAAAGTGATTGCCACAGTGTGCCTAGGTCTACTTTAAGAGGAAACAAACCATAGAGACAAAACTGAGAACTCCTTTATTTTGTCAAGTTTCAAAGAGCTACTACAAACCATGTTGGATTTAGAGTTCCAAATTCATCTATCTATATAGGAGAGAACAGAGGAAAACCTAAATATAAAAACTGCTACTGTAGACGAAAGCTTCAACCTAGAAGAACAAAATTTGGTGAGCCAAGTGGGATTTGTGTACTGATCATTACCACCAAGTATTATCAAGATTGGGTGAAAAAATATTTGGTGGTATTTCGGAAACTCGTTATTTCTTAGAAGCTTGGCAACCCCTCTCAATGAAAGTGTTTTCCACAGTCTGTGCCTAGGGCTACTTGAAGAGGAAACAAACCATAGAGACAAAACTGAGAACTCCTTTACTTTGTCAAGTTTCAAAGATGTACTACAAACCATGTTGGATTTAGAGTTCCAAATTCATCTATCTATATATCAGAGAATCGAGGGAAACCTAAATATAAAAACTGCTACTGTAGACGAACGCTTCAACCTAGAAGAACAAAATTTGGTGAGCCAAGTGGGATTTGTGTACTGATCATTACCAAAAAGAATCATCAAATTTGGGTGACAAAAATATTTGCTGATATTTCGGTAACTCGTTATTTCTTAGAAGCTTGGCAACCCCTCTCAATGAAAGTTCGTTTCCACAGTCTGTGCCTAGGGCTACTTGAAGAGGAAACAAACCATAGAGACAAAATTGAGAACTCCTTTATTTTGTCAAGTTTCAAAGAGCTACTACAATCCATGTTGGATTTAGAGTTCCAAATTCATCTATCTATATAGGAGAGAACAGAAGGAAACCTAAATATAAAAACTGCTACTGTACACGAATGCTTCATCCTAGATGAACAAAATTTGGTGAGCCAAGTGGGATTTGTGTGCTGATCATTACCACCAAGTATCATCAAGTTTGGGTGAAAAAATATTTGCTGGTATTTCGGAAACTCGATATTTCTTAGAAGCTTGGCAACCCATCTCAATGAAAGTGCTTTTCCACAGTCTATTCCGAGGGCTACCATAAGAGGAAACAAACCAGAGAGACCAAACTGAGAACTCCTTTATTTTGTCAAGTTTCAAAGAGCTACTACAAACCATGTTGGATTTAGAGTTCCAAATTCATCTATCTGTATAGGAGAGAACAGAGGGAAACCTAAATATAAAAACTGCTACTGTAGACAAACGCTTCAACCTAGAAGAACTAAATTTGGTAAGCCAAGTGGGATTTGTGTACTGATCATTACCACCAAGTATCATCAAGATTGGGTGAAATAATATTTGCTGGTATTTCGGAAACTCGTTCTTTATTAGAAGCTTGGCAACCCATCTCAATGAAAGGGCTTTCCAGAGTCTGTGCTAGGGCTACTTTAAGAGGAAACAAACCACAGAGACAAAACTGAGAACTCCTTTATTTTGTCAAGTTTCAAAGAGCTACTACAAACCATGTTGGATTTAGAGTTCCAAATTCATCTATCTATATAGGAGAGAACAGAGGGAAACCTAAATATAAAAACTGTTACTGTAGACGAACGCTTCAACCTAGAAGAACAAAATTTGGGGAGCCAAGTGGGATTTTTGTACTGATCATTACCACCAAGTATCATCAAGATTGGGTGAAAAAATATTTGCTGGTATTTCGGAAACTCGTGATTTCTTAGAAGCTTGGGAACCCCTCTCAATGAAAGTGCTTTTCCACAGTTTGTGCCTAGGGCTACTTGAAGAAGAAACAAACCATAGAGACAAAACTGAGAAATCCTTTATTTTGTCAAGTTTCAAAGAGCTACTACAAACCATGTTGGATTTAGAGTTCCAAATTCATCTTTCTATATAGGAGAGAACAGAGGGAAACCTAAATATATAAACTGCTACTGTAGACGAACGCTTCAACCTAGAAGACCAAAATTTGTTGAGCCAAGTGGGATTTGTGTACTGATCATTACCACCAAGTATTATCAAGATTGGGTGAAAAAATATTTGCTGGTATTTCGGGAACTCGTTATTTCGTAGAAGCTTTGCAACCCCTCTCAATGAAAGTGCTTTCCACAGTCTGTGCATAGGGCTACTTGAAGAGGAAACAAACCATTGAGACAAAACTGAGAACTCCTTTATTTTGTCAAGTTTCAAAGAGCTACTACAAACTATGTTGGATTTAGAGTTCCAAATTCATCTATCTGTATAGGAGAGAACAGAGGGAAACCTAAATATAAAAACTGCTACTGTACACGAACGCTTCAACCTAGAAGAACTAAATTTGGTGAGCCAAGTGGGATTAGTGTACTGATTATTAGCAACAAGTATCATCAAGATTGGGTGAAAAAATATTTGCTGGTATTTCGGAAACTCGTTATTTCTTAGAAGCTTGGCAACCCCTCTCAATGAAAGTGCTTTTCCACAGTCTGTGCCTTGGGCTACATGAAGAGGAAACAAACCATAGAGACAAAACTGAGAACTCATTTATTTTGTCAAGTTTCAAGGAGCTACTACAAAGCATGTTGGATTTAGATTCCTAAATTCATCTATCTATATAGGAGAGAACAGAGGGAAACCTAAATATAAAAACTGCTACTGTAGACGAACGCTTCAACCTCGAAGAACAAAATTTGGTAAGCCAAGTGGGATTTGTGTACTGATCATTACCACCAAGTATCTTCAAGATTGGGAGAAAAAATATTTCCTGGTATTTCGGAAACTCGTTATTTCTTAGAAGCTTGGCAACCCCTCTCAATGAAAGTGCTTTTCCACAGTCTGTGCCTAGGGCTACTTGAAGAAGAAACGAACCATAGAGACAAATCTGAGAACTCCTTTATTTTGTCAAGTTTCAAAGAGCTACTACAAACCATGTTGGATTTAGAGTTCCAAATTCATCTATCTGTATAGGAGAGAACAGAGTGAAACCTAAATACAAAAACTGCTACTGTAGACGAACGCTTCAACCTAGAAGAACAAAATTTGGTGAGCCAAGTGGGATTTGTGTACTGATCATTACCACCAAGTGTCAACAAGATTGTGTGAAAAAATATTTGCTGTTATTTCGGAAACTCGTTATTTCTTAGAAGCTTGGCAACCCATCTCAATGAAAGTGCTTTCCACAGTCTGTGCCTAGGGCTATTTGAAGAGGAAACAAACCATAGAGACAAAACTGAGAACTCCTTTATTTTGTCAAGTTTCAAAGAGCTACTACAAACCATGTTGGATTTAGAGTTCCAAATTCATCTATCTATATAGGAGAGAACAGAGGGAAACCTAAATATAAAAACTGCTACTGTACACGAATGCTTCAACCTCGAAGAACAAAATTTCGTGAGCCAAGTGGGATTTGTGTACTGATCATTAGCACCAAGTGTCATCAATCTTGGGTGTAAAAATATTTGCTGGTATTTCGGAAACTCGTTATTTCTTAGAAGCTTGGCAACCCCTCTCAATGAAAGTCCTTTTCCACAGTCTGTGCCTAGGGCTACTTGAAGAGGAAACAAACCATAGAGACAAATCTGAGAACTCCTTTATTTTGTCAAGTTTCAAAGAGCTACTACAAACCATGTTGGATTTAGAGTTCCAAATTCATCTATCTATATATGAGAGAACAGAGGGAAACCTAAATATAAAAACTGCTACTGTAGACGAACGCTTCAACCTAGAAGAACAAAATTTGGTAAGCCAAGTGGGATTTGTGTGCTAATCATTACCACCAAGTATCATCAAGATTGGGTGAAATAATATTTGCTGGTATTTCGGAAACTCGTTCTTTATTAGAAGCTTGGCAACCCATCTCAATGAAAGTGCTTTTCCACAGTCTGTTCCGAGGGCTACTCTAAGAGGAAACAAACCAGAGAGACCAAACTGAGAACTCCTTTATTTTGTCAAGTTTCAAAGAGCTACTACAAACCATGTTGGATTTAGAGTTCCAAATTCATCTATCTGTATAGGAGAGAACAGAGGGAAACCTAAATATAAAAACTGCTACTGTAGACGAACGCTTCAACCTAGAAGAACTAAATTTGGTAAGCCAAGTGGGATTTGTGTACTGATCATTACCACTAAGTATCATCAAGATTGGGTGAAATAATATTTGCTGGTATTTCGGAAACTCGTTCTTTTAGAAGCTTGGCAACCCCTCTCAATGAAAGTGCTTTTCCACAGTCTGTGCCTAGGGCTACTTGAAGAGGAAACAAACCATAGAGTCAAATCTGAGAACTCCTTTATTTTGTCAAGTTTCAAAGAGCTACTACAAACCATGTTGGATTTAGAGTTCCAAATTCATCTATCTATATAGGAGAGAACAGAGAGAAACCTAAACATAAAAACTGCTAATGTAGACGAACGCTTCAACCTAGAAGAACAAAATTTGGTGAGCCAAGTGAAATTTGTGTCCTGATCATTACCACCAAGTATGAACAATATTGTGTGAAAAAATATTTGCTGGTATTTCGGAAACTCGTTATTTCTTAGAAGCTTGGCAACCCATCTCATTGAAAGGGCTTTCCAGAGTCTGTGCTAGGGCTACTTTAAGATCAAACAAACCACAGAGACAAAACTGAGAACTCCTTTATTTTGTCAAGTTTCAAAGAGCTACTACAAACCATGTTGGATTTAGAGTTCCAAATTCATCTATCTATATAGGAGAGAACAGAGGGAAACCTAAATATAAAAACTGTTACTGTAGACGAACGCTTCAACCTAGAAGAACAAAATTTGGTGAGCCAAGTGGGATTTTTGTACTGATCATTACCACCAAGTATCATCAAGATTGGGTGAAAAAATATTTGCTGGTATTTCGGAAACTCGTTATTTCTTAGAAGCTTGGCAACCCCTCTCAATGAAAGTGCTTTTCCACAATCTGTGCATAGGGCTGCTTGAAGAAAAACAAACCATAGAGAAAAATCTGAAAACTACTTTATTTTGTCAAGTTTCAAAGAGCTACTACAAACCATGTTGGATTTAGAGTTAAAATTCATCTATCTATATAGGAGAGAACAGAGAGAAACCTAAATATAAAAACTGCTACGGTAGACGAACGCTTCAACCTAGAAGAACAAAATTTGGTGAGCCAAGTGGGATTTGTGTACTGATCATTACCACCAAGTATCATCAAGATTGGGTGAAAAAATATTTGCTGGTATTTCGGAAACTCGTTATTTCTTAGAAGCTTGGCAACCCCTCTCAATGAAAGTGCTTTCCACAGTCTGTGCCTAGGGCTACTTGAAGAGGAAACAAACCATAGAGACAAAACTGAGAACTCCTTTATTTTGTCAAGTTTCAAGGAGCTACTACAAAGCATGTTGGATTTAGAGTTCCAAATTCATCTATCAATATAGGAGAGAACAGAGTGAAACCTAAATATAAAAACTGCTACTGTAGACGAACGCTTCAACCTAGAAGAACAAAATTTGGTAAGCCAAGTGGGATTTGTGTACTGATCATTACCAACAAGTATCATCAAGATTGGGTGAAAAAATATTTGCTGGTATTTCGGAAACTCGTTTTTTCTTATAAGCTTGGCAACCCCTCTCAATGAAAGTGCTTTTCCACAGTCTGTGCCTAGGGCTTTTGAAGAGGAAACAAACCATAGAGAAAAATCTGAGAACTCCTTTATTTTGTCAAGTTTCAAAGAGCTACTACAAACCATGTTGGATTTAGAGTTCCAAACTCATCTATCTATATAGGAGAGAACAGAGAGAAACCTAAATATAAAAACTGTTACTGTAGACGAACGCTTCAACCTAGAAGACCAAAATTTGGTGAGCCAAGTGGGATTTTTGTACTGATCATTACCACCAAGTTTCATCAAGATTGGGTGAAAAAATTCTTGCTGGTATTTCGGAAACTCGTGATTTCTTAGAAGCTTGGGAATCCCTCTCAATGAAAGTGCTTTTCCACAGTCTGTGCCTAGGGCTACTTGAAGAGGAAACAAACCAGAGAGACAAAACTGAGAACTCCTTTATTTTGTCAAGTTTCAAAGTGCTACTACAAACCATGTTGGATTTAGAGTTCCAAATTCATCTTTCTATATAGGAGATAACAGAGTAAAACCTAAATATAAAAACTGCTACTGTAGACGAACGCTTCAACCTAGAAGACCAAAATTTGGTGAGCCAAGTGGGATTTGTGTACTGATCATTACCACCAAGTATTATCAAGATTGGGTGAAAAAATATTTGCTGGTATTTCGGAAACTCGTTATTTCGTAGAAGCTTTGCAACCCCTCTCAATGAAAGTGCTTTCCACAGTCTGTGCATAGGGCTACTTGAAGAGGAAACAAACCATAGAGACAAAACTGAGAACTCCTTTATTTTGTCAAGTTTCAAAGAGCTACTACAAACTATGTTGGATTTAGAGTTCCAAATTCATCTATCTGTATAGGAGAGAACAGAGGGAAACCTAAATATAAAAACTGCTACTGTACACGAACGCTTCAACCTAGAAGAACTAAATTTGGTGAGCCAAGTGGGATTTGTGTACTGATTATTAGGAACAAGTATCATCAAGATTGGGTGAAAAAATATTTGCTGGTATTTCGGAAACTCGTTATTTCTTAGAAGCTTGGCAACCCCTCTCAATGAAAGTGCTTTTCCACAGTCTGTGCCTTGGGCTACATGAAGAGGAAACAAACCATAGAGACAAAACTGAGAACTCATTAATTTTGTCAAGTTTCAAGGAGCTACTACAAAGCATGTTGGATTTAGATTCCTAAATTCATCTATCTATATAGGAGAGAACAGAGGGAAACCTAAATACAAAAACTGCTACTGTACACGAATGCTTCAACCTCGAAGAACAAAATTTGGTGAGCCAAGTGGGATTTGTGTACTGATCATTAGCACCAAGTATCATCAAGATTGGGTGAAAAAATATTTGCTGGTATTTCGGAAACTCGTTATTTCTTAGAAGCTTGGCAACCCCTCTCAATGAAAGTGCTTTTCCACAGTCTGTGCCTAGGGCTACTTGAAGAAGAAACGAACCATAGAGACAAATCTGAGAACTCCTTTATTTTGTCAAGTTTCAAAGAGCTACTACAAACCATGTTGGATTTAGAGTTCCAAATTCATCTATCTGTATAGGAGAGAACAGAGTGAAACCTAAATACAAAAACTGCTACTGTAGACGAACGCTTCAACCTAGAAGAACAAAATTTGGTGAGCCAAGTGGGATTTGTGTACTGATCATTACCACCAAGTGTCAACAAGATTGTGTGAAAAAATATTTGCTGTTATTTCGGAAACTCGTTATTTCTTAGAAGCTTGGCAACCCATCTCAATGAAAGTGCTTTCCACAGTCTGTGCCTAGGGCTATTTGAAGAGGAAACAAACCATAGAGACAAAACTGAGAACTCCTTTATTTTGTCAAGTTTCAAAGAGCTACTACAAACCATGTTGGATTTAGAGTTCCAAATTCATCTATCTATATAGGAGAGAACAGAGGGAAACCTAAATATAAAAACTGCTACTGTACACGAATGCTTCAACCTCGAAGAACAAAATTTCGTGAGCCAAGTGGGATTTGTGTACTGATCATTAGCACCAAGTGTCATCAATCTTGGGTGTAAAAATATTTGCTGGTATTTCGGAAACTCGTTATTTCTTAGAAGCTTGGCAACCCCTCTCAATGAAAGTCCTTTTCCACAGTCTGTGCCTAGGGCTACTTGAAGAGGAAACAAACCATAGAGACAAATCTGAGAACTCCTTTATTTTGTCAAGTTTCAAAGAGCTACTACAAACCATGTTGGATTTAGAGTTCCAAATTCATCTATCTATATATGAGAGAACAGAGGGAAACCTAAATATAAAAACTGCTACTGTAGACGAACGCTTCAACCTAGAAGAACAAAATTTGGTAAGCCAAGTGGGATTTGTGTGCTAATCATTACCACCAAGTATCATCAAGATTGGGTGAAATAATATTTGCTGGTATTTCGGAAACTCGTTCTTTATTAGAAGCTTGGCAACCCATCTCAATGAAAGTGCTTTTCCACAGTCTGTTCCGAGGGCTACTCTAAGAGGAAACAAACCAGAGAGACCAAACTGAGAACTCCTTTATTTTGTCAAGTTTCAAAGAGCTACTACAAACCATGTTGGATTTAGAGTTCCAAATTCATCTATCTGTATAGGAGAGAACAGAGGGAAACCTAAATATAAAAACTGCTACTGTAGACGAACGCTTCAACCTAGAAGAACTAAATTTGGTAAGCCAAGTGGGATTTGTGTACTGATCATTACCACTAAGTATCATCAAGATTGGGTGAAATAATATTTGCTGGTATTTCGGAAACTCGTTCTTTTAGAAGCTTGGCAACCCCTCTCAATGAAAGTGCTTTTCCACAGTCTGTGCCTAGGGCTACTTGAAGAGGAAACAAACCATAGAGTCAAATCTGAGAACTCCTTTATTTTGTCAAGTTTCAAAGAGCTACTACAAACCATGTTGGATTTAGAGTTCCAAATTCATCTATCTATATAGGAGAGAACAGAGAGAAACCTAAACATAAAAACTGCTAATGTAGACGAACGCTTCAACCTAGAAGAACAAAATTTGGTGAGCCAAGTGAAATTTGTGTCCTGATCATTACCACCAAGTATGAACAATATTGTGTGAAAAAATATTTGCTGGTATTTCGGAAACTCGTTATTTCTTAGAAGCTTGGCAACCCATCTCATTGAAAGGGCTTTCCAGAGTCTGTGCTAGGGCTACTTTAAGATCAAACAAACCACAGAGACAAAACTGAGAACTCCTTTATTTTGTCAAGTTTCAAAGAGCTACTACAAACCATGTTGGATTTAGAGTTCCAAATTCATCTATCTATATAGGAGAGAACAGAGGGAAACCTAAATATAAAAACTGTTACTGTAGACGAACGCTTCAACCTAGAAGAACAAAATTTGGTGAGCCAAGTGGGATTTTTGTACTGATCATTACCACCAAGTATCATCAAGATTGGGTGAAAAAATATTTGCTGGTATTTCGGAAACTCGTTATTTCTTAGAAGCTTGGCAACCCCTCTCAATGAAAGTGCTTTTCCACAATCTGTGCATAGGGCTGCTTGAAGAAAAACAAACCATAGAGAAAAATCTGAAAACTACTTTATTTTGTCAAGTTTCAAAGAGCTACTACAAACCATGTTGGATTTAGAGTTAAAATTCATCTATCTATATAGGAGAGAACAGAGAGAAACCTAAATATAAAAACTGCTACGGTAGACGAACGCTTCAACCTAGAAGAACAAAATTTGGTGAGCCAAGTGGGATTTGTGTACTGATCATTACCACCAAGTATCATCAAGATTGGGTGAAAAAATATTTGCTGGTATTTCAGAAACTCGTTATTTCTTAGAAGCTTGGCAACCCCTCTCAATGAAAGTGCTTTCCACAGTCTGTGCCTAGGGCTACTTGAAGAGGAAACAAACCATAGAGACAAAACTGAGAACTCCTTTATTTTGTCAAGTTTCAAGGAGCTACTACAAAGCATGTTGGATTTAGAGTTCCAAATTCATCTATCAATATAGGAGAGAACAGAGTGAAACCTAAATATAAAAACTGCTACTGTAGACGAACGCTTCAACCTAGAAGAACAAAATTTGGTAAGCCAAGTGGGATTTGTGTACTGATCATTACCAACAAGTATCATCAAGATTGGGTGAAAAAATATTTGCTGGTATTTCGGAAACTCGTTTTTTCTTATAAGCTTGGCAACCCCTCTCAATGAAAGTGCTTTTCCACAGTCTGTGCCTAGGGCTTTTGAAGAGGAAACAAACCATAGAGAAAAATCTGAGAACTCCTTTATTTTGTCAAGTTTCAAAGAGCTACTACAAACCATGTTGGATTTAGAGTTCCAAACTCATCTATCTATATAGGAGAGAACAGAGAGAAACCTAAATATAAAAACTGTTACTGTAGACGAACGCTTCAACCTAGAAGACCAAAATTTGGTGAGCCAAGTGGGATTTTTGTACTGATCATTACCACCAAGTTTCATCAAGATTGGGTGAAAAAATTCTTGCTGGTATTTCGGAAACTCGTGATTTCTTAGAAGCTTGGGAATCCCTCTCAATGAAAGTGCTTTTCCACAGTCTGTGCCTAGGGCTACTTGAAGAGGAAACAAACCAGAGAGACAAAACTGAGAACTCCTTTATTTTGTCAAGTTTCAAAGTGCTACTACAAACCATGTTGGATTTAGAGTTCCAAATTCATCTTTCTATATAGGAGATAACAGAGTAAAACCTAAATATAAAAACTGCTACTGTAGACGAACGCTTCAACCTAGAAGACCAAAATTTGGTGAGCCAAGTGGGATTTGTGTACTGATCATTACCACCAAGTATTATCAAGATTGGGTGAAAAAATATTTGCTGGTATTTCGGAAACTCGTTATTTCGTAGAAGCTTTGCAACCCCTCTCAATGAAAGTGCTTTCCACAGTCTGTGCATAGGGCTACTTGAAGAGGAAACAAACCATAGAGACAAAACTGAGAACTCCTTTATTTTGTCAAGTTTCAAAGAGCTACTACAAACTATGTTGGATTTAGAGTTCCAAATTCATCTATCTGTATAGGAGAGAACAGAGGGAAACCTAAATATAAAAACTGCTACTGTACACGAACGCTTCAACCTAGAAGAACTAAATTTGGTGAGCCAAGTGGGATTTGTGTACTGATTATTAGGAACAAGTATCATCAAGATTGGGTGAAAAAATATTTGCTGGTATTTCGGAAACTCGTTATTTCTTAGAAGCTTGGCAACCCCTCTCAATGAAAGTGCTTTTCCACAGTCTGTGCCTTGGGCTACATGAAGAGGAAACAAACCATAGAGACAAAACTGAGAACTCATTAATTTTGTCAAGTTTCAAGGAGCTACTACAAAGCATGTTGGATTTAGATTCCTAAATTCATCTATCTATATAGGAGAGAACAGAGGGAAACCTAAATACAAAAACTGCTACTGTACACGAATGCTTCAACCTCGAAGAACAAAATTTGGTGAGCCAAGTGGGATTTGTGTACTGATCATTAGCACCAAGTATCATCAAGATTGGGTGAAAAAATATTTGCTGGTATTTCGGAAACTCGTTATTTCTTAGAAGCTTGGCAACCCCTCTCAATGAAAGTGCTTTTCCACAGTCTGTGCCTAGGGCTACTTGAAGAAGAAACGAACCATAGAGACAAATCTGAGAACTCCTTTATTTTGTCAAGTTTCAAAGAGCTACTACAAACCATGTTGGATTTAGAGTTCCAAATTCATCTATCTGTATAGGAGAGAACAGAGTGAAACCTAAATACAAAAACTGCTACTGTAGACGAACGCTTCAACCTAGAAGAACAAAATTTGGTGAGCCAAGTGGGATTTGTGTACTGATCATTACCACCAAGTGTCAACAAGATTGTGTGAAAAAATATTTGCTGTTATTTCGGAAACTCGTTATTTCTTAGAAGCTTGGCAACCCATCTCAATGAAAGTGCTTTCCACAGTCTGTGCCTAGGGCTATTTGAAGAGGAAACAAACCATAGAGACAAAACTGAGAACTCCTTTATTTTGTCAAGTTTCAAAGAGCTACTACAAACCATGTTGGATTTAGAGTTCCAAATTCATCTATCTATATATGAGAGAACAGAGTGAAACCTAAATATAAAAACTGCTACTGTACACGAATGCTTCAACCTCGAAGAACAAAATTTGGTGAGCCAAGTGGGATTTGTGTACTGATCATTAGCACCAAGTGTCATCAAGATTGGGTGAAAAAATATTTGCTGGTATTTCGGAAACTCGTTATTTCTTAGAAGCTTGGCAACCCCTCTCAATGAAAGTGCTTTTCCACAGTCTGTGCCTAGGGCTACTTGAAGAGGAAACAAACCATAGAGACAAAATCTGAGAACTCCTTTATTTTGTCAAGTTTCAAAGAGCTACTACAAACCATGTTGGATTTAGAGTTCCAAATTCATCTATCTATATATGAGAGAACAGAGGGAAACCTAAATATAAAAACTGTTACTGTAGACGAACGCTTCAACCTAGAAGAACAAAATTTGGTGAGCCAAGTGGGATTTTTGTACTGATCATTACCACCAAGTATCATCAAGATTGGGTGAAAAAATATTTGCTGGTATTTCGGAAACTCGTTATTTCTTAGAAGCTTGGCAACCCTCTCAATGAAAGTGCTTTTCCACAATCTGTGCATAGGGCTGCTTGAAGAAAAACAAACCATAGAGAAAAATCTGAAAACTACTTTATTTTGTCAAGTTTCAAAGAGCTACTACAAACCATGTTGGATTTAGAGTTCCAAATTCATCTATCTATATAGGAGAGAACAGAGAGAAACCTAAATATAAAAACTGCTACGGTAGACGAACGCTTCAACCTAGAAGAACAAAATTTGGTGAGCCAAGTGGGATTTGTGTACTGATCATTACCACCAAGTATCATCAAGATTGGGTGAAAAAATATTTGCTGGTATTTCGGAAACTCGTTATTTCTTAGAAGCTTTGCAACCCCTCTCAATGAAAGTGCTTTCCACAGTCTGTGCCTAGGGCTACATGAAGAGGAAACAAACCATAGAGACAAAACTGAGAACTCATTTATTTTGTCAAGTTTCAAGGAGCTACTACAAAGCATGTTGGATTTAGAGTTCCAAATTCATCTATCAATATAGGAGAGAACAGAGTGAAACCTAAATATAAAAACTGCTACTGTAGACGAACGCTTCAACCTAGAAGAAGAAAATTTGGTAAGCCAAGTGGGATTTGTGTACTGATCATTACCAACAAGTATCATCAAGATTGGGTGAAAAAATATTTGCTGGTATTTCGGAAACTCGTTTTTTCTTATAAGCTTGGCAACCCCTCTCAATGAAAGTGCTTTTCCACAGTCTGTGCCTAGGGCTTTTGAAGAGGAAACAAACCATAGAGACAAATCTGAGAACTCCTTTATTTTGTCAAGTTTCAAAGAGCTACTACAAACCATGTTGGATTTAGAGTTCCAAACTCATCTATCTATATAGAGAGAACAGAGAGAAACCTAAATATAAAAACTGTTACTGTAGACGAACGCTTCAACCTAGAAGAACAAAATTTGGTGAGCCAAGTGGGATTAGTGTACTGATCATTACCACCAAGTTTCATCAAGATTGGGTGAAAAAATATTTGCTGGTATTTCGGAAACTCGTGATTTCTTAGAAGCTTGGGAACCCTCTCAATGAAAGTGCTTTTCCACAGTCTGTGCCTAGGGCTACTTGAAGAGGAAACAAACCAGAGAGACAAAACTGAGAACTCCTTTATTTTGTCAAGTTTCAAAGTGGTACTACAAACCATGTTGGATTTAGAGTTCCAAATTCATCTTTCTATATAGGAGAGAACAGAGGGAAACCTAAATATAAAATTGCTACTGTAGACGAACGCTTCAACCTAGAAGACCAAAATTTGGTGAGCCAAGTGGGATTTGTGTACTGATCATTACCACCAAGTATTATCAAGATTGGGTGAAAAAATATTTGCTGGTATTTCGGAAACTCGTTATTTCGTAGAAGCTTTGCAACCCCTCTCAATGAAAGTGCTTTCCACAGTCTGTGCATAGGCTACTTGAAGAGGAAACAAACCATTGAGATAAAACTGAGAACTCCTTTATTTTGTCAAGTTTCAAAGAGCTACTACAAACTATGTTGGATTTAGAGTTCCAAATTCATCTATCTGTATAGGAGAGAACAGAGGGAAACCTAAATATAAAAACTGCTACTGTACACGAACGCTTCAACCTAGAAGAACTAAATTTGGTGAGCCAAGTGGGATTTGTGTACTGATTATTAGCAACAAGTATCATCAAGATTGGGTGAAAAAATATTTGCTGGTATTTCGGAAACTCGTTATTTCTTAGAAGCTTGGCAACCCCTCTCAATGAAAGTGTTTTTCCACAGTCTGTGCCTTGGGCTACATGAATAGGAAACAAACCATAGAGACAAAACTGAGAACTCATTTATTTCGTCAACTTTCAAGGAGCTACTACAAAGCATGTTGGATTTAGATTCCTAAATTCATCTATCTATATAGGAGAGAACAGAGGGAAACCTAAATATAAAAACTGCTACGGTAGACGAACGCTTCAACCTAGAAGAACAAATTTGGTGAGCCAAGTGGGATTTGTGTACTGATCATTACCACCAAGTATCATCAAGATTGGGTGAAAAAATATTTGCTGGTATTTCGGAAACTCGTTATTTCTTAGAAGCTTGGCAACCCTCTCAATGAAAGTGCTTTCCACAGTCTGTGCCTAGGGCTACATGAAGAGGAAACAAACCATAGAGACAAAACTGAGAACTCCTTTATTTTGTCAAGTTTCAAGGAGCTACTACAAAGCATGTTGGATTTAGAGTTTCAAATTCATCTATCAATATAGGAGAGAACAGAGTGAAACCTAAATATAAAAAACTGCTACTGTAGACGAACGCTTCAACCTAGAAGAAGAAAATTTGGTAAGCCAAGTGGGATTTGTGTACTGATCATTACCAACAAGTATCATCAAGATTGGGTGAAAAAATATTTGCTGGTATTTCGGAAACTCGTTTTTTCTTATAAGCTTGGCAACCCCTCTCAATGAAAGTGCTTTTCCACAGTCTGTGCCTAGGGCTTTTGAAGAGGAAAACAAACCATAGAGACAAATCTGAGAACTCCTTTATTTTGTCAAGTTTCAAAGAGCTACTACAAACCATGTTGGATTTAGAGTTCCAAACTCATCTATCTATATAGGAGAGAACAGAGAGAAACCTAAATATAAAAACTGTTACTGTAGACGAACGCTTCAACCTAGAAGAACAAAATTTGGTGAGCCAAGTGGGATTTGTGTACTGATCATTACCACCAAGTTTCATCAAGATTGGGTGAAAAAATATTTGCTGGTATTTCGAAACTCGTGATTTCTTAGAAGCTTGGGAACGCCTCTCAATGAAAGTGCTTTTCACAGTCTGTGCCTAGGGCTACTTGAAGAGGAAACAAACCAGAGAGACAAAACTGAGAACTCCTTTATTTTGTCAAGTTTCAAAGTGCTACTACAAACCATGTTGGATTTAGAGTTCCAAATTCATCTTTCTATATAGGAGAGAACAGAGGGAAACCTAAATATAAAAATTGCTACTGTAGACGAACGCTTCAACCTAGAAGACCAAAATTTGGTGAGCCAAGTGGGATTTGTGTACTGATCATTACCACCAAGTATTATCAAGATTGGGTGAAAAAATATTTGCTGGTATTTCGGAAACTCGTTATTTCGTAGAAGCTTTGCAACCCCTCTCAATGAAAGTGCTTTCCACAGTCTGTGCATAGGCTACTTGAAGAGGAAACAAACCATTGAGATAAAACTGAGAACTCCTTTATTTTGTCAAGTTTCAAAGAGCTACTACAAACTATGTTGGATTTAGAGTTCCAAATTCATCTATCTGTATAGGAGAGAACAGAGGGAAACCTAAATATAAAAACTATAAAAACTGCTACTGTACACGAACGCTTCAACCTAGAAGAACTAAATTTGGTGAGCCAAGTGGGATTTGTGTACTGATTATTAGCAACAAGTATCATCAAGATTGGGTGAAAAAATATTTGCTGGTATTTCGGAAACTCGTTATTTCTTAGAAGCTTGGCAACCCCTCTCAATGAAAGTGTTTTCCACAGTCTGTGCCTTGGGCTACATGAAGAGAAACAAACCATAGAGACAAAACTGAGAACTCATTTATTTCGTCAACTTTCAAGGAGCTACTACAAAGCATGTTGGATTTAGATCCTAAATTCATCTATCTATATAGGAGAGAACAGAGGGAAACCTAAATATAAAAACTGCTACGGTAGACGAACGATTCAACCTAGAAGAACAAAATTTGGTGAGCCAAGTGGGATTTGTTGTACTGATCATTACCAACAAGTATCATCAAGATTGGGTGAAAAAATATTTGCTGGTATTTCGGAAACTCGTTATTTCTTAGAAGCTTGGCAACCCCTCTCAATGAAAGTGCTTTCCACAGTCTGTGCCTAGGGCTACTTGAAGAGGAAACAAACCATAGAGACAAAACTGAGAACTCCTTTATTTTGTCAAGTTTCAAGGAGCTACTACAAAGCATGTTGGATTTAGAGTTCCAAATTCATCTATCAATATAGGAGAGAACAGAGTGAAACCTAAATATAAAAACTGCTACTGTAGACGAACGCTTCAACCTAGAAGAACAAAATTTGGTAAGCCAAGTGGGATTTGTGTACTGATCATTACCAACAAGTATCATCAAGATTGGGTGAAAAAAATATTTGCTGGTATTTCAGAAACTCGTTTTTTCTTATAAGCTTGGCAACCCTCTCAATGAAAGTGCTTTTCCACAGTCTGTGCCTAGGGCTTTTGAAGAGGAAACAAACCATAGAGACAAATCTGAGAACTCCTTTATTTTGTCAAGTTTCAAAGAGCTACTACAAACCATGTTGGATTTAGAGTTCCAAACTCATCTATCTATATAGGAGAGAACAGAGAGAAACCTAAATATAAAAACTGTTACTGTAGACGAACGCTTCAACCTAGAAGAACAAAATTTGGTGAGCCAAGTGGGATTAGTGTACTGATCATTACCACCAAGTTTCATCAAGATTGGGTGAAAAAATATTTGCTGGTATTTCGGAAACTCGTGATTTCTTAGAAGCTTGGGAACCCCTCTCAATGAAAGTGCTTTTCCACAGTCTGTGCCTAGGGCTACTTGAAGAGGAAACAAACCAGAGAGACAAAACTGAGAACTCCTTTATTTTGTCAAGTTTCAAAGTGGTACTACAAACCATGTTGGATTTAGAGTTCCAAATTCATCTTTCTATATAGGAGAGAACAGAGGGAAACCTAAATATAAAAATTGCTACTGTAGACGAACGCTTCACCTAGAAGACCAAAATTTGGTGAGCCAAGTGGATTTGTGTACTGATCATTACCACCAAGTATTATCAAGATTGGGTGAAAAAATATTTGCTGGTATTTCGGAAACTCGTTATTTCGTAGAAGCTTTGCAACCCCTCTCAATGAAAGTGCTTTCACAGTCTGTGCATAGGGCTACTTGAAGAGGAAACAAACCATTGAGATAAAACTGAGAATCCTTTATTTTGTCAAGTTTCAAAGAGCTACTACAAACTATGTTGGATTTAGAGTTCCAAATTCATCTATCTGTATAGGAGAGAACAGAGGGAAACCTAAATATGAAAACTGCTACTGTACACGAACGCTTCAACCTAGAAGAACTAAATTTGGTGAGCCAAGTGGGATTTGTGTACTGATTATTAGCAACAAGTATCATCAAGATTGGGTGAAAAAATATTTGCTGGTATTTCGGAAACTCGTTATTTCTTAGAAGCTTGGCAACCCCTCTCAATGAAAGTGATTTCCACAGTCTGTGCCTTGGGCTACATTAAGAGGAAACAAACCATAGAGACAAAACTGAGAAATCATTTATTTCGTCAACTTTCAAGGAGCTACTACAAAGCATGTTGGATTTAGATTCCTAAATTCATCTATCTATATAGGAGAGAACAGAGGGAAACCTCAATATAAAAACTGCTACTGTAGACGAACGCTTCAACCTCGAAGAACAAAATTTGGTAAGCCAAGTGGATTTGTGTACTGATCATTACCACCAAGTATCATCAAGATTGGGAGAAAAAATATTCCTGGTATTTCGGAAACTCGTTATTTCTTAGAAGCTTGGCAACCCCTCTCAATGAAAGTGCTTTTCCACAGTCTGTGCCTAGGGCTACTTGAAGAAGAAACGAACCATAGAGACAAATCTGAGAACTCCTTTATTTTGTTAAGTTTCAAGGAGCTACTACAAAGCATGTTGGATTTAGAGTTTCAAATTCATCTATCAATATAGGAGAGAACAGAGTGAAACCTAAATATAAAAACTGCTACTGTAGACGAACGCTTCAACCTAGAAGAACAAAATTTGGTAAGCCAAGTGGGATTTGTGTACTGATCATTACCAACAAGTATCATCAAGATTGGGTGAAAAAATATTTGCTGGTATTTCGGAAACTCGTTTTTTCTTATAAGCTTGGCAACCCCTCTCAATGAAAGTGCTTTTCCACAGTCTGTGCCTAGGGCTTTTGAAGAGGAAACAAACCATAGAGACAAATCTGAGAACTCCTTTATTTTGTCAAGTTCAAAGAGCTACTACAAACCATGTTGGATTTAGAGTTCCTAACTCATCTATCTATATAGGAGAGAACAGAGAGAAACCTAAATATAAAAACTGTTACTGTAGACGAACGCTTCAACCTAGAAGAACAAAATTTGGTGAGCCAAGTGGGATTTGTGTACTGATCATTACCACCAAGTTTCATCAAGATTGGGTGAAAAAATATTTGCTGGTATTTCGGAAACTCGTGATTTCTTAGAAGCTTGGGAACCCTCTCATGAAAGTGCTTTTCCACAGTCTGTGCCTAGGGCTACTTGAAGAGGAAACAAACCAGAGAGACAAAACTGAGAACTCCTTTATTTTGTCAAGTTTCAAAGTGGTACTACAAACCATGTTGGATTTAGAGTTCCAAATTCATCTTTCTATATAGGAGAGAACAGAGGGAAACCTAAATATAAAAATTGCTACTGTAGACGAACGCTTCAACTAGAAGACCAAAATTTGGTGAGCCAAGTGGGATTTGTGTACTGATCATTACCACCAAGTATTATCAAGATTGGGTGAAAAAATATTTGCTGGTATTTCGGAAACTCGTTATTTCGTAGAAGCTTTGCAACCCCTCTCAATGAAAGTGCTTTCCACAGTCTGTGCATAGGGCTACTTGAAGAGGAAACAAACCATTGAGATAAAACTGAGAACTCCTTTATTTTGTCAAGTTTCAAAGAGCTACTACAAACTATGTTGGATTTAGAGTTCCAAATTCATCTATCTGTATAGGAGAGAACAGAGGGAAACCTAAATATAAAACTGCTACTGTACACGAAAGCTTCAACCTAGAAGAAAATTTGGTGAGCCAAGTGGGATTTGTGTACTGATTATTAGCAACAAGTATCATCAAGATTGGGTGAAAAAATATTTGCTGGTATTTCGGAAACTCGTTATTTCTTAGAAGCTTGGCAACCCCTCTCAATGAAAGTGTTTTTCCACAGTCTGTGCCTTGGGCTACATGAAGAGGAAACAAACCATAGAGACAAAACTGAGAACTCATTTATTTCGTCAACTTTCAAGGAGCTACTACAAAGCATGTTGGATTTAGATTCCTAAATTCATCTATCTATATAGGAGAGAACAGAGGGAAACCTCAATATAAAAACTGCTACTGTAGACGAACGCTTCAACCTCGAAGAACAAAATTTGGTAAGCCAAGTGGGATTTGTGTACTGATCATTACCAACAAGTATCATCAAGATTGGGTGAAAAAATATTTGCTGGTATTTCGGAAACTCGTTTTTTCTTATAAGCTTGGCAACCCCTCTCAATGAAAGTGCTTTTCCACAGTCTGTGCCTAGGGCTTTTGAAGAGGAAACAAACCATAGAGACAAATCTGAGAACTCCTTTATTTTGTCAAGTTTCAAAGAGCTACTACAAACCATGTTGGATTTAGAGTTCCAAACTCATCTATCTATATAGGAGAGAACAGAGAGAAACCTAAATATAAAAACTGTTACTGTAGACGAACGCTTCAACCTAGAAGAACAAAATTTGGTGAGCCAAGTGGGATTTGTGTACTGATCATTACCACCAAGTTTCATCAAGATTGGGTGAAAAAATATTTGCTGGTATTTTGGAAACTCGTGATTTCTTAGAAGCTTGGGAACCCCTCTCAATGAAAGTGCTTTTCCACAGTCTGTGCCTAGGGCTACTTGAAGAGGAAACAAACCAGAGAGACAAAACTAAGAACTCCTTTATTTTGTCAAGTTTCAAAGTGCTACTACAAACCATGTTGGATTTAGAGTTCCAAATTCATCTTTCTATATAGGAGAGAACAGAGGGAAACCTAAATATAAAAACTGCTACTGTAGACGAACGCTTCAACCTAGAAGACCAAAATTTGGTGAGCCAAGTGGGATTTGTGTACTGATCATTACCACCAAGTATTATCAAGATTGGGTGAAAAAATATTTGCTGGTATTTCGGAAACTCGTTATTTCGTAGAAGCTTTGCAACCCCTCTCAATGAAAGTGCTTTCCACAGTCTGTGCATAGGGCTACTTGAAGAGGAAACAAACCATTGAGATAAAACTGAGAACTCCTTTATTTTGTCAAGTTTCAAAGAGCTACTACAAACTATGTTGGATTTAGAGTTCCAAATTCATCTATCTGTATAGGAGAGAACAGAGGGAAACCTAAATATAAAAACTGCTACTGTACACGAACGCTTCAACCTAGAAGAACTAAATTTGGTGAGCCAAGTGGGATTTGTGTACTGATTATTAGCAACAAGTATCATCAAGATTGGGTGAAAAAATATTTGCTGGTATTTCGGAAACTCGTTATTTCTTAGAAGCTTGGCAACCCCTCTCAATGAAAGTGCTTTTCCACAGTCTGTGCCTAGGGCTACTTGAAGAGGAAACAAACCATAGAGTCAAATCTGAGAACTCCTTTATTTTGTCAAGTTTCAAAGAGCTACTACAAACCATGTTGGATTTAGAGTTCCAAATTCATCTATCTATATAGGAGAGAACAGAGAGAAACCTAAACATAAAAACTGCTAATGTAGACGAACGCTTCAACCTAGAAGAACAAAATTTGGTGAGCCAAGTGAAATTTGTGTCCTGATCATTACCACCAAGTATGAACAATATTGTGTGAAAAAATATTTGCTGGTATTTCGGAAACTCGTTATTTCTTAGAAGCTTGGCAACCCATCTCATTGAAAGGGCTTTCCAGAGTCTGTGCTAGGGCTACTTTAAGAGGAAACAAACCACAGAGACAAAACTGAGAACTCCTTTATTTTGTCAAGTTTCAAAGAGCTACTACAAACCATGTTGGATTTAGAGTTCCAAATTCATCTATCTATATAGGAGAGAACAGAGGGAAACCTAAATATAAAAACTGTTACTGTAGACGAACGCTTCAACCTAGAAGAACAAAATTTGGTGAGCCAAGTGGGATTTTTCTACTGATCATTACCACCAAGTATCATCAAGATTGGGTGAAAAAATATTTGCTGGTATTTCGAAAACTCGTTATTTCTTAGAAGCTTGGCAACCCCTCTCAATGAAAGTGCTTTTCCACAATCTGTGCATAGGGCTGCTTGAAGAAAAACAAACCATAGAGAAAAATCTGAAAACTACTTTATTTTGTCAAGTTTCAAAGAGCTACTACAAACCATGTTGGATTTAGAGTTCCAAATTCATCTATCTATATAGGAGAGAACAGAGAGAAACCTAAATATAAAAACTGCTACGGTAGACGAACGCTTCAACCTAGAAGAACAAAATTTGGTGAGCCAAGTGGGATTTGTGTACTGATCATTACCACCAAGTATCATCAAGATTGGGTGAAAAAATATTTGCTGGTATTTCGGAAACTCGTTATTTCTTAGAAGCTTGGCAACCCCTCTCAATGAAAGTGCTTTCCACAGTCTGTGCCTAGGGCTACTTGAAGAGGAAACAAACCATAGAGACAAAACTGAGAACTCCTTTATTTTGTCAAGTTTCAAGGAGCTACTACAAAGCATGTTGGATTTAGAGTTCCAAATTCATCTATCAATATATTAGAGAACAGAGTGAAACCTAAATATAAAAACTGCTACTGTAGACGAACGCTTCAACCTAGAAGAACAAAATTTGGTAAGCCAAGTGGGATTTGTGTACTGATCATTACCAACAAGTATCATCAAGATTGGGTGAAAAAATATTTGCTGGTATTTCGGAAACTCGTTTTTTCTTATAAGCTTGGCAACCCCTCTCAATGAAAGTGCTTTTCCACAGTCTGTGCCTAGGGCTTTTGAAGAGGAAACAAACCATAGAGACAAATCTGAGAACTCCTTTATTTTGTCAAGTTTCAAAGAGCTACTACAAACCATGTTGGATTTAGAGTTCCAAACTCATCTATCTATATAGGAGAGAACAGAGAGAAACCTAAATATAAAAACTGTTACTGTAGACGAACGCTTCAACCTAGAAGAACAAAATTTGGTGAGCCAAGTGGGATTTGTGTACTGATCATTACCACCAAGTTTCATCAAGATTGGGTGAAAAAATATTTGCTGGTATTTCGGAAACTCGTTATTTCTTAGAAGCTTGGCAACCCCTCTCAATGAAAGTGCTTTTCCACAGTCTGTGCCTAGGGCTACTTGAAGAGGAAACAAACCAGAGAGACAAAACTGAGAACTCCTTTATTTTGTCAAGTTTCAAAGTGCTACTACAAACCATGTTGGATTTAGAGTTCCAAATTCATCTTTCTATATAGGAGAGAACAGAGGGAAACCTAAATATAAAAACTGCTACTGTAGACGAACGCTTCAACCTAGAAGACCAAAATTTGGTGAGCCAAGTGGGATTTGTGTACTGATCATTACCACCAAGTATTATCAAGATTGGGTGAAAAAATATTTGCTGGTATTTCGGAAACTCGTTATTTCGTAGAAGCTTTGCAACCCCTCTCAATGAAAGTGCTTTCCACAGTCTGTGCATAGGGCTACTTGAAGAGGAAACAAACCATTGAGATAAAACTGAGAACTCCTTTATTTTGTCAAGTTTCAAAAAGCTACTACAAACTATGTTGGATTTAGAGTTCCAAATTCATCTATCTGTATAGGAGAGAACAGAGGGAAACCTAAATATAAAAACTGCTACTGTACACGAACGCTTCAACCTAGAAGAACTAAATTTGGTGAGCCAAGTGGGATTTGTGTACTGATTATTAGCAACAAGTATCATTAAGATTGGGTGAAAAAATATTTGCTGGTATTTCGGAAACTCGTTATTTCTTAGAAGCTTGGCAACCCCTCTCAATGAAAGTGTTTTTCCACACTCTGTGCCTTGGGCTACATGAAGAGGAAACAAACCATAGAGACAAAACTGAGAACTCATTTATTTCGTCAACTTTCAAGTAGCTACTACAAAGCATGTTGGATTTAGATTGCTAAATTCATCTATCTATATAGGAGAGAACAGAGGGAAACCTAAATATAAAAACTGCTACTGTAGACGAACGCTTCAACCTCGAAGAACAAAATTTGGTAAGCCAAGTGGGATTTGTGTACTGATCATTACCACCAAGTATCATCAAGATTGGGAGAAAAAATATTTCCTGGTATTTCGGAAACTCGTTATTTCTTAGAAGCTTGGCAACCCCTCTCAATGAAAGTGCTTTTCCACAGTCTGTGCCTAGGGCTACTTGAAGAAGAAACGAAGCAGAGACAAATCTGAGAACTCCTTTATTTTGTCAAGTTTCAAAGAGCTACTACAAACCATGTTGGATTTAGAGTTCCAAATTCATCTATCTGTATAGGAGAGAACAGAGTGAAACCTAAATACAAAAACTGCTACTGTAGACGAACGCTTCAACCTAGAAGAACAAAATTTGGTGAGCCAAGTGGGATTTGTGTACTGATCATTACCACCAAGTGTCAACAAGATTGTGTGAAAAAATATTTGCTGTTATTTCGGAAACTCGTTATTTCTTAGAAGCTTGGCAACCCATCTCAATGAAAGTGCTTTCCACAGTCTGTGCCTAGGGCTATTTGAAGAGGAAACAAACCATAGAGACAAAACTGAGAACTCCTTTATTTTGTCAAGTTTCAAAGAGCTACTACAAACCATGTTGGATTTAGAGTTTCAAATTCATCTATCTATATATGAGAGAACAGAGTGAAACCTAAATATAAAAACTGCTACTGTACACGAATGCTTCAACCTCGAAGAACAAAATTTGGTGAGCCAAGTGGGATTTGTGTACTGATCATTAGCACCAAGTGTCATCAAGATTGGGTGAAAAAATATTTGCTGGTATTTCGGAAACTCGTTATTTCTTAGAAGCTTGGCAACCCCTCTCAATGAAAGTGCTTTTCCACAGTCTGTTCCTAGGGCTACTTTAAGAGGAAACAAACCATAGAGACAAATCTGAGAACTCCTTTATTTTGTCAAGTTTCAAAGAGCTACTACAATCCATGTTGGATTTAGAGTTCCAAATTCATCTATCTATATATGAGAGAACAGAGGGAAACCTAAATATAAAAACTGCTACTGTAGACGAACGCTTCAACCTAGAAGAACAAAATTTGGTAAGCCAAGTGGGATTTGTGTGCTGATCATTACCACCAAGTATCATCAAGATTGGGTGAAATAATATTTGCTGGTATTTCGGAAACTCGTTCTTTATTAGAAGCTTGGCAACCCATCTCAATGAAAGTGCTTTTCCACAGTCTGTTCCGAGGGCTACTCTAAGAGGAAACAAACCAGAGAGACCAAACTGAGAACTCCTTTATTTTGTCAAGTTTCAAAGAGCTACTACAAACCATGTTGGATTTAGAGTTCCAAATTCATCTATCTGTATAGGAGAGAACAGAGGGAAACCTAAATATAAAAACTGCTACTGTAGACGAACGCTTCAACCTAGAAGAACTAAATTTGGTAAGCCAAGTGGGATTTGTGTATTGATCATTACCACCAAGTATCATCAAGATTGGGTGAAATAATATTTGCTGGTATTTCGGAAACTCGTTCTTTATTAGAAGCTTGGCAACCCCTCTCAATGAAAGTGCTTTTCCACAGTCTGTGCCTAGGGCTACTTGAAGAGGAAACAAACCATAGAGTCAAATCTGAGAACTCCTTTATTTTGTCAAGTTTCAAAGAGCTACTACAAACCATGTTGGATTTAGAGTTCCAAATTCATCTATCTATATAGGAGAGAACAGAGAGAAACCTAAACATAAAAACTGCTAATGTAGACGAACGCTTCAAACTAGAAGAACAAAATTTGGTGAGCCAAGTGAAATTTGTGTCCTGATCATTACCACCAAGTATCAACAATATTGTGTGAAAAAATATTTGCTGGTATTTCGGAAACTCGTTATTTCTTAGAAGCTTGGCAACCATCTCATTGAAAGGGCTTTCCAGAGTCTGTGCTAGGGCTACTTTAAGAGGAAACAAACCACAGAGACAAAACTGAGAACTCCTTTATTTTGTCAAGTTTCAAAGAGCTACTACAAACCATGTTGGATTTAGAGTTCCAAATTCATCTATCTATATAGGAGAGAACAGAGGGAAACCTAAATATAAAAACTGTTACTGTAGACGAACGCTTCAACCTAGAAGAACAAAATTTGGTGAGCCAAGTGGGATTTTTTACTGATCATTACCACCAAGTATCATCAAGATTGGGTGAAAAAATATTTGCTGGTATTTCGGAAACTCGTTATTTCTTAGAAGCTTGGCAACCCCTCTCAATGAAAGTGCTTTTCCACAATCTGTGCATAGGGCTGCTTGAAGAAAAACAAACCATAGAGAAAAATCTGAAAACTACTTTATTTTGTCAAGTTTCAAAGAGCTACTACAAACCATGTTGGATTTAGAGTTCCAAATTCATCTATCTATATAGAAGAGAACAGAGAGAAACCTAAATATAAAAACTGCTACGGTAGACGAACGCTTCAACCTAGAAGAACAAAATTTGGTGAGCCAAGTGGGATTTGTGTACTGATCATTACCACCAAGTATCATCAAGATTGGGTGAAAAAATATTTGCTGGTATTTCGGAAACTCGTTATTTCTTAGAAGCTTGGCAACCCCTCTCAATGAAAGTGCTTTCCACAGTCTGTGCCTAGGGCTACTTGAAGAGGAAACAAACCATAGAGACAAAACTGAGAACTCCTTTATTTTGTCAAGTTTCAAGGAGCTACTACAAAGCATGTTGGATTTAGAGTTCCAAATTCATCTATCAATATAGGAGAGAACAGAGTGAAACCTAAATATAAAAACTGCTACTGTAGACGAACGCTTCAACCTAGAAGAACAAAATTTGGTAAGCCAAGTGGGATTTGTGTACTGATCATTACCAACAAGTATCATCAAGATTGGGTGAAAAAATATTTGCTGGTATTTCGGAAACTCGTTTTTTCTTATAAGCTTGGCAACCCCTCTCAATGAAATTGCTTTTCCACAGTCTGTGCCTAGGGCTTTTGAAGAGGAAACAAACCATAGAGACAAATCTGAGAACTCCTTTATTTTGTCAAGTTTCAAAGAGCTACTACAAACCATGTTGGATTTAGAGTTCAACTCATCTATCTATATAGGAGAGAACAGAGAGAAACCTAAATATAAAAACTGTTACTGTAGACGAACGCTTCAACCTAGAAGAACAAAATTTGGTGAGCCAAGTGGGATTTGTGTACTGATCATTACCACCAAGTTTCATCAAGATTGGGTGAAAAAATACTTGCTGGTATTTCGGAAACTCGTGATTTCTTAGAAGCTTGGGAACCCCTCTCAATGAAAGTGCTTTTCCACAGTCTGTGCCTAGGGCTACTTGAAGAGGAAACAAACCAGAGAGACAAAACTGAGAACTCCTTTATTTTGTCAAGTTTCAAAGTGCTACTACAAACCATGTTGGATTTAGAGTTCCAAATTCATCTTTCTATATAGGAGAGAACAGAGGGAAACCTAAATATAAAAACTGCTACTGTAGACGAACGCTTCAACCTAGAAGAACAAAATTTGGTGAGCCAAGTGGGATTTGTGTACTGATCATTACCACCAAGTATTATCAAGATTGGGTGAAAAAATATTTGCTGGTATTTCGGAAACTCGTTATTTCGTAGAAGCTTTGCAACCCCTCTCAATGAAAGTGCTTTCCACAGTCTGTGCATAGGGCTACTTGAAGAGGAAACAAACCATAGAGACAAAACTGAGAACTCCTTTATTTTGTCAAGTTTCAAAGAGCTACTACAAACTATGTTGGATTTAGAGTTCCAAATTCATCTATCTGTATAGGAGAGAACAGAGGGAAACCTAAATATAAAAACTGCTACTGTAGACGAACGCTTCAACCTAGAAGAACTAAATTTGGTGAGCCAAGTGGGATTTGTGTACTGATTATTAGCAACAAGTATCATCAAGATTGGGTGAAAAAATATTTGCTGGTATTTCGGAAACTCGTTATTTCTTAGAAGCTTGGCAACCCCTCTCAATGAAAGTGCTTTTCCACAGTCTGTGCCTTGGGCTACATGAAGAGGAAACAAACCATAGAGACAAAACTGAGAACTCATTTATTTTGTCAAGTTTCAAGGAGCTACTACAAAGCATGTTGGATTTAGATTCCTAAATTCATCTATCTATATAGGAGAGAACAGAGGGGAACCTAAATACAAAAATTGCTACTGTACACGAATGCTTCAACCTCGAAGAACAAAATTTGGTGAGCCAAGTGGGATTTGTGTACTGATCATTAGCACCAAGTATCATCAAGATTGGGTGAAAAAATATTTGCTGGTATTTCGGAAACTCGTTATTTCTTAGAAGCTTGGCAAACCCTCTCAATGAAAGTGCTTTTCCACAGTCTGTGCCTAGGGCTACTTGAAGAGGAAACAAACCATAGAGACAAATCTGAGAACTCCTTTATTTTGTCAAGTTTCAAAGAGCTACTACAAACCATGTTGGATTTAGAGTTCCAAATTCATCTATCTATATATGAGAGAACAGAGGGAAACCTAAATATAAAAACTGCTACTGTAGACGAACGCTTCAACCTAGAAGAACAAAATTTGGTAAGCCAAGTGGGATTTGTGTACTGATCATTACCACCAAGTATCATCAAGATTGGGTGAAAAAATATATGCTGGTATTTCGGAAACTCGTTATTTCTTAGAAGGTTGGCAACCCCTCTCCATGAAAGTGCTTTTCCACAGTCTGTGCCTAGGGCTACTTGAAGAGGAAACAAACCAAAGAGACAAATCTGAGAACTCCTTTATTTTGTCAAGTTTCAAAGAGCTACTACAAACCATGTTGGATTTAGAGTTCCAAATTCATCTATCTATATAGGAGAGAACAGAGAGAAACCTAAATATAAAAACTGTACTGTAGACGAACGCTGCAACCTAGAAGAACAAAATTTGGTGAGCCAACCGGGATTTGTGTACTGATCATTACCACCAAGTATCAACAAGATTGTGTGAAAAAATATTTGCTGGTATTTCGGAAACTCGTTATTTCTTAGAAGCTTGGCAACCCATCTCAATGAAAGTGCTTTCCACAGTCTGTGCCTAGGGCTACTTGAAGAGAAAACAAACCATAGAGACAAAACTGAGAACTCCTTTATTTTGTCAAGTTTCAAAGAGCTACTACAAACCATGTTGGATTTAGAGTTCCAAATTCATCTATCTATATATGAGAGAACAGAGTGAAACCTAAATATAAAAACTGCTACTGTAGACCAACGCTTCAACCTAGAAGAACAAAATTTGGTGAGCCCAGTGGGATTTGTGTACTGATCATTACCACCAAGTATCATCAAGATTGGGTGAAAAAATATTTGCTGGCATTTCGGAAACTCGTGATTTCTTAGAAGCTTGGCAACCTTCTCAATGAAATTGCTTTTCCACAGTCTGAGCCTAGGGTTACTTGAAGAGGAAACAAACCATAGCGACAAAACTGAGAACTCCTTTATTTTGTCAAGTTTCAAAGAGCTACTACAAACCATGTTGGATTTGCAGTTCCAAATTCATCTATCTATATAGGAGAGAACAGAGTGAAACCTAAATATAAAAACTGCTACTGTAGACGAACACTTCAACCTAGAAGAACAAAATTTGGTGAGCCAAGTGGGATTTGTGTACTGATCATTATCACCAAGTATCAACAAGATTGTGTGAAAAATATTTGCTGGTATTTCGGAAACTCGTTATTTCTTAGAAGCTTGGCAACCAATCTCAATGAAAGTGCTTTCCACAGTCTGTGCCTAGGGCTACTTTAAGAGGAAGCAAACCATAGAGACAAAACTGAGAACTCCTTTATTTTGTCAAGTTTCAAAGAGCTACTACAAACCATGTTGGATTTAGAGTTCCAAATTCATCTATCTATATAGGAGAGAACAGAGGGAAACCTAAATATAAAAACTGCTACTGTACACGAATGCTTCATCCTAGATGAACAAAAATTGGTTAGCCAAGTGGGATATGTGTGCTGATCATTACCACCAAGTATCATCACGTTTGGGTGAAAAAATATTTGCTGGTATTTCGGAAACTCGATATTTCTTAGAAGCTTGGCAACCCATCTCAATGAAAGTGCTTTTCCACAGTCTGTTCCTAGGGCTACTTGAAGAGGAAACAAACCAGAGAGACAAAACTGAGAACTCCTTTATTTTTCAAGTTTCAAAGAGCTACTACAAACCATGTTGGATTTAGAGTTCCAAATTCATCTATCTGTGTAGGAGAGAACAGAGGGAAACCTAAATATAAAAACTGCTACTGTAGACGAACGCTTCAACCTAGAAGAACAAAATTTAGTAAGCCAAGTGGGATTTGTGTACTGATGATTACCACCAAGTATCATCAAGATTGGGTGAAAAAATATTTGCTGGTATTTCGGAAACTCGTTATTTCTTAGAAGCTTGGCAACCCCTCTCAATGAAAGTGCTTTTCCACAGTCTGTGCTTAGGGCTACTTGAAGAGGAAACAAACCATAGAGACAAATCTGAGAACTCCTTTATTTTGTCAAGTTTCAAAGAGCTACTACAAACCATGTGGATTTAGAGTTCCAAATTCATCTATCTATATAGGAGAGAACAGAGAGAAACCTAAATATAAAAACTGCTACTGTAGACGAACGCTTCAACCTTGAAGAACAAAATTTGGTGAGCCAAGTGGGATTTGTGTACTGATCATTACCACCAAGTATCATCAAGATTGTGTGAAAAAATATTTGCTGGTATTTTGGAAACTCGTTATTTCTTGAAGCTTGGCAACCCATCTCAATGAAAGTGCTTTCCACAGTCTGTGCCTAGGGCTACTTGAAGAGGAAACAAACCATAGAGACAAAACTGAGAACTCCTTTATTTTGTCAAGTTTCAAAGAGCTACTACAAACCATGTTGGATTTAGAGTTCCAAATACATCTATCTATATAGGAGAGAACAGAGGGAAACCTAAACATTAAAACTGCTACTGTAGACGAACGCTTCAACCTAGAAGAACAAAATTTGGTGAGCGAAGTGGGATTTGTGTAGTGATCATAACCACCAAGTATCATCAAGATTGGGTGAAAAAATATTTGCTGGTATTTCGGAAACTCGTAATTTCTTAGAAGCGTGGCAACCCATCTCAATTAAATTGCTTTTCCACAGTCTGTGCCTAGGGCTACTTGAAGAGGAAACAAACCATAGAGACAAAACTGAGAACTCCTTTATTTTGTCAAGTTTCAAAGAGCTTCTACAAACTTGTTGGATTTAGAGTTCCAAATTCATCTTTCTATATAGGAGAGAACAGAGAAAAACCTAAATATAAAAACTGCTACTGTAGACGAACGCTTCAACCTAGAAGAACAAAATTTGGTGAGCCAAGTGGGATTTGTGTACTGATCATTACCACCAAGTATCAACAATATTGTGTGAAAAAATATTTGCTGGTATTATGGAAACTCGTTATTTCTTAGAAGCTTGGCAAACCCTCTCAATGAAAGTGCTTTTCCACAGTCTGTGCCTTTGGCTACATGAAGAGGAAACAAACCATAGAGACAAAACTGAGAACTCCTTTATTTTGTCAAGTTTCAAGGAGCTACTACAAAGCATGTTGGATATAGAGTTCCAAATTCATCTATCTATAAGGAGAGAACAGAGGGAAACCTAAATATAAAAACTGCTACTGTAGACGAACGCTTCAACCTAGAAGAACAAAATTTGGTAAGCCAAGTGGGATTTGTGTACTGATCATTACCACCAAGTATCATCAAGATTGGGTGAAAAAATATTTGCTGGTATTTCAGAAACGCGTTATTTCTTAGAAGCTTGGCAACCCCTCTCAATGAAAGTGCTTTTCCACAGTCTGTGGCTAGGGCTATTGAAGAGGAAACAAACCATAGAGACAAATCTGAGAACTCCTTTATTTTGTCATGTTTCAAACAGCTACTACAAACCATGTTGGATTTAGAGTTCCAAATTCATCTATCTGTATAGGAGAGAACAGAGTGAAACCTAAATATAAAAACTGCTACTGTACACGAACGCTTCAACCAAGAAGAACAAAATTTGGTGAGCCAAGTGGGATTTGTGTACTGATCATTAGCAACAAGTATCATCAAGATTGGGTGAAAAAATATTTGCTGGTATTTCGGAAACTCGTGATTTCTTAGAAGCTTGGCAAACCCTCTCAATGAAAGTTCTTTTCCACAGTCTGTGCCTAGGTCTACTTGAAGAGGAAACAAACCATAGAGACAAAACTGAGAACTCCTTTATTTTGTCAAGTTTCAAGGAGCTACTACAAAGCATGTTGGATTTAGAGTTCCAAATTCATCTATCTATATAGGAGAGAATAGAGGGAAACCTAAATATAAAAACTGCTACTGTAGACGATGCTTCAACCTAGAAGAACAAAATTTGGTAAGCCAAGTGGGATTTGTGTACTGATCATTAACACCAAGTATCATCAAGATTGGGTGAAAAATATTTGCTGGTATTTCGGAAACTCGTTATTTCTTAGAAGCTTGGCAACCCCTCTCAATGAAAGTGCTTTTCCACAGTCTGTGCCTAGGGCTACTTGAAGAGGAAACAAACCATAGAGACAAATCTGAGAACTCCTTTATTTTGTCAAGTTTCAAAGAGCTACTACAAACCATTATGGATTTAGAGTTCCAAATTCATCTATCTTTATAGGAGAGAACAGAGGGAAACCTAAATATAAAAACTGCTACTGTAGACGAACGCTTCAAACTAGAAGAACAAAATTTGGTGAGCCAAGTGGGATCTATGTACTGATCATTACCACCAAGTATCAACAAGATTGTGTGAAAAAATATTTGCTGGTATTTTGGAAACTCGTTATTTTTTAGAAGCTTGGCAAACCATCTCAATGAAAGTGCTTTCCACAGTCTGTGCCTAGGACTACTTTAAGAGGAAACAAACCATAGAGACAAAGCTGAGAACTCCTTTATTTTGTCAAGTTTCAAAGAGCTACTACAAACCATGTTGGATTTAGAGTTCCAAATTCATCTATCTATATAGGAGAGAACAGAGGAAACCTAAATATAAAAACTGCTACTGCAGACGATCGCTTGAACCTAGAAGAACAAAATTTGGTGAGCCAAGTGGGATTTGTGTACTGATCATTACCACCAAGTATCAACAAGATTGTGTGAAAAAATATTTGCTGGTATTTCGGAAACTCGTTATTTCTTAGAAGCTTGGCAACCCATCTCAATGAAAGTGCTTTCCACAGTCTGTACCTAAGGCTACTTGAAGAGGAAACAAACCATAGAGACAAAACTGAGAACTCCTTTATTTTGTCAAGTTTCAAAGAGCTACTACAAACCATGTTGGATTTACATTTCCAAATTCATCTATCTATATTGGAGAGAACAGAGTGAAACCTAAATATAAAAACTGCTACTGTAGACGAACGCTTCAACCTAGAAGAACAAAATTTGGTGAGCCAAGTGGGATTTGTGTACTGATCATTACCACCAAGTATCATCAAGTTTGGGTGAAAAATATTTGCTGGTATTTCGGAAACTCGTGATTTCTTAGAAGCTTGGGAACCCCTCTCAATGAAAGTGCTTTTCCACAGTCTGTGCCTAGGGCTACTTGAAGAGGAAACAAACCATAGCGAAAAAACTGAGAACTCCTTTATTTTGTCAAGTTTCAAAGAGCTACTACAAACCATGTTGGATTTAGAGTTCCAAATTCATCTTTCTATATAGAAGAGAACAGAGGGAAACCTAAATATAAAAACTGCTACTGTAGACGAACGCTTCAACCAAGAAGAACAAAATTTGGTGAGCCAAGTGGGATTTGTGTACTGATCATTAGCACCATGTATCATCAAGATTGGGTGAAAAAATATTTGCTTGTATTTCGGAAACTCGTGATTTCGTAGACTTGGCAACCCCTCTCAATGAAAGTGCTTTTCCACAGTCTGTGCCTAGGGCTACTTGAAGAGGAAACAAACCATAGAGACAAAACTGAGAACTCCTTTATTTTGTCAAGTTTCAAAGAGCTACTACAAACCATGTTGGATTTAGAGTTCCAAATTCATCTATCTGTATAGGAGAGAACAGAGGGAAACCTAAATATAAAAACTGCTACTGTACACGAACGCTTCAACCTAGAAGAACAAAATTTGGTGAGCCAAGTGGGATTTGTGTACTGATCATTACCACCAAGTATCATCAAGATTGGGTGAAAAAATATTTGCTGGTATTTCGGAAACTCGTGATTTCTTAGAAGCTTGGGAACCCCTCTCAATGAAAGTGCTTTTCCACAGTGTGTGCCTAGGGCTACTTGAAGAGGAAACAAACCATAGCGAAAAAACTGAGAACTCCTTTATTTTGTCAAGTTTCAAAGAGCTACTACAAACCATGTTGGATTTAGAGTTCCAAATTCATCTTTCTATATAGGAGAGAACAGAGGGAAACCTAAATATAAAAACTGCTACTGTAGACGAACGCTTCAACCAAGAAGAACAAAATTTGGTGAGCCAAGTGGGATTTGTGTACTGATCATTACCACCATGTATCATCAAGATTGGGTGAAAAAATATTTGCTTGTATTTCGGAAACTCATTATTTCGTAGACTTGGCAACCCCTCTCAATGAAAGTGCTTTTCCACAGTCTGTGCCTAGGGCTACTTGAAGAGGAAACAAACCATAGAGACAAAACTGAGAACTCCTTTATTTTGTCAAGTTTCAAAGAGCTACTACAAACCATGTTGGATTTAGAGTTCCAAATTCATCTATCTGTATAGGAGAGAACAGAGGGAAACCTAAATATAAAAACTGCTACTGTACACGAACGCTTCAACCTAGAAGAACAAAATTTGGTGAGCCAAGTGGGATTTGTGTACTGATTATTAGCAACAAGTATCATCAAGATTGGGTGAAAAAATATTTGCTGGTATTTCGGAAACTCGTTATTTCTTAGAAGCTTGGCAAACCCTCTCAATGAAAGTGCTTTTCCACAGTCTGTGCCTTGGGCTACATGAAGAGGAAACAAACCATAGAGACAAAACTGAGAACTCCTTTATTTTGTCAAGTTTCAAGGAGCTACTACAAAGCATGTTGGATATAGAGTTCCAAATTCATCTATCTATATAGGAGAGAACAGAGGGAAACCTAAATATAAAAACTGCTACTGTAGACGAACGCTTCAACCTAGAAGAACAAAATTTGGTAAGCCAAGTGGGATTTGTGTCCTGATCATTACCACCAAGTATCATCAAGATTGGGTGAAAAAATATTTGCTGGTATTTCAGAAACGCGTTATTTCTTAGAAGCTTGGCAACCCCTCTCAATGAAAGTGCTTTTCCACAGTCTGTGGCTAGGGCTATTGAAGAGGAAACAAACCATAGAGACAAATCTGAGAACTCCTTTATTTTGTCATGTTTCAAACAGCTACTACAAACCATGTTGGATTTAGAGTTCCAAATTCATCTATCTGTATAGGAGAGAACACAGTGAAACCTAAATATAAAAACTGCTACTGTACACGAACGCTTCAACCAAGAAGAACAAAATTTGGTGAGCCAAGTGGGATTTGTGTACTGATCATTAGCAACAAGTATCATCAAGATTGGGTGAAAAAATATTTGCTGGTATTTCGGAAACTCGTGATTTCTTAGAAGCTTGGCAAACCCTCTCAATGAAAGTTCTTTTCCACAGTCTGTGCCTAGGTCTACTTGAAGAGGAAACAAACCATAGAGACAAAACTGAGAACTCCTTTATTTTGTCAAGTTTCAAGGAGCTACTACAAAGCATGTTGGATTTAGAGTTCCAAATTCATCTATCTATATAGGAGAGAATAGAGGGAAAACTAAATATAAAAACTGCTACTGTAGACGAATGCTTCAACCTAGAAGAACAAAATTTGGTAAGCCAAGTGGGATTTGTGTACTGATCATTAACACCAAGTATCATCAAGATTGGGTGAAAAAATATTTGCTGGTATTTCGGAAACTCGTTATTTCTTAGAAGCTTGGCAACCCCTCTCAATGAAAGTGCTTTTCCACAGTCTGTGCCTAGGGCTACTTGAAGAGGAAACAAACCATAGAGACAAATCTGAGAACTCCTTTATTTTGTCAAGTTTCAAAGAGCTACTACAAACCATGTTGGATTTAGAGTTCCAAATTCATCTATCTATATAGGAGAGATCAGAGGGACACCTAAATATAAAAACTGCTACTGTAGACGAATGCTTCAACCTAGAAGAACAAAATTTGGTGAGCCAAGTGGGATTTGTGTACTGATCATTACCACCAAGTATCATCAAGATTGGGTGAAAAAATATTTGCTGGTATTTCGGAAACTCGTTATTTCTTAGAAGCTTGGCAACCCATCTCAATGAAAGTGCTTTCCACAGTCTGTACCTAAGGCTACTTGAAGAGGAAACAAACCATAGAGACAAATCTGAGAACTCCTTTATTTTGTCAAGTTTCAAAGAGCTACTACAAACCATGTTGGATTTAGAGTTCCAAATTCATCTATCTATATTGGAGAGAACAGAGTGAAACCTAAATATAAAAACTGCTACTGTAGACGAACGCTTCAACCTAGAAGAACAAAATTTGGTGAGCCAAGTGGGATTTGTGTACTGATCATTACCACCAAGTATCATCAAGATTGGGTGAAAAAATATTTGCTGGTATTTCGGAAACTCGTTATTTCTTAGAAGCTTGGCAACCAATCTCAATGAAAGTGCTTTTCCACAGTCTGTGCCTAGGGCTACTTGAAGAGGAAACAAACCATAGCGAAAAAACTGAGAACTCCTTTATTTTGTCAAGTTTCAAAGAGCTACTACAAACCATGTTGGATTTACATTTCCAAATTCATCTTTCTATATAGAAGAGAACAGAGGGAAACCTAAATATAAAAACTGCTACTGTAGACGAACGCTTCAACCTAGAAAAACAAAATTTGGTGAGCCAAGTGGGATTTGTGTACTGATCATTAGCACCATGTATCATCAAGATTGGGTGAAAAAATATTTGCTTGTATTTCGGAAACTCATTATTTCGTAGACTTGGCAACCCCTCTCAATGAAAGTGCTTTTCCACAGTCTGTGCCTAGGGCTACTTGAAGAGGAAACAAACCATAGAGACAAAACTGAGAACTCCTTTATTTTGTCAAGTTTCAAAGAGCTACTACAAACCATGTTGGATTTAGAGTTCCAAATTCATCTATCTGTATAGGAGAGAACAGAGGGAAACCTAAATATAAAAACTGCTACTGTACACGAACGCTTCAACCTAGAAGAACAAAATTTGGTGAGCCAAGTGGGATTTGTGTACTGATTATTAGCAACAAGTATCATCAAGTTTGGGTGAAAAAATATTTGCTGGTATTTCGGAAACTCGTGATTTCTTAGAAGCTTGGCAACCCCTCTCAATGAAAGTGCTTTTCCACAGTCTGTGCCTAGGGCTAGTTGAAGAGGAAACAAACCATAGCGACAAAACTGAGAACTCCTTTATTTTGTGAAGTTTCAAAGAGCTACTACAAACCATGTTGGATTTAGAGTTCCAAATTCATCTTTCTATATAGGAGAGAAGAGAGGGAAACCTAAACATTAAAACTGCTACTGTAGATGAACGCTTCAACCAAGAAGAACAAAATTTGGTGAGCCAAGTGGGATTTGTGTACTGATCATTACCACCAAGTATCATCAAGATTGGGTGAAAAAATATTTGCTGGTATTTCGGAAACTCGTTATTTCGTAGACTTGGCAACCCCTCTCAATGAAAGTGCTTTCCAAAGTCTGTGCCTAGGGCTACTTGAAGAGGAAACAAACCATAGAGACAAAACTGAGAACTCCTTTATTTTGTCAAGTTTCAAAGAGCTACTACAAACCATGTTGGATTTAGAGTTCCAAATTCATCTATCTATATGGGAGAGAACAGAGGGAAACCTAAATGTAAAAACTGCTACTGTAGACGAACGCTTCAACCTAGAAGAACAAAATTTGGTGAGCCAAGTGGGATTTGTGTACTGATCATTAGCAACAAGTATTATCAAGATTGGGTGAAAAAATATTTGCTGGTATTTCGGAAACTCGTTATTTCTTAGAAGCTTGGCAAACCCTGTCAATGAAAGTGCTTTCCACAGTCTGTGCCTAGGGCTACTTGAAGAGGAAACAAACCATAGAGACAAAACTGAGAAGTCCTTTATTTTGTCAAGTTTCAAAGAGCTACTACAAACCATGTTGGATTTAGAGTTCCAAATTCATCTATCTGTATAGGAGAGAACAGAGGGAAACCTAAATATAAAAACTGCTACTGTACACGAACGCTTCAACCTAGAAGAACTAAATGTGGTGAGCCAAGTGTGATGTGTGTACTGATGATTAGCATCAAGTATCATCAAGATTGGGTGAAACAATATTTGCTGGTATTTCGGAAACTCGTTATTTCTTAGAAGCTTGGCAACCCCTCTCAATGAAAGTGCTTTTCCACAGTCTGTGGCTAGGGCTACTTGAAGAGGAAACAAACCATAGAGACAAATCTGAGAACTCCTTTATTTTGTCATGTTTCAAACAGCTACTACAAACCATGTTGGATTTATAGTTCCAAATTCATCTATCTGTATAGGAGAGAACAGAGTGAAACCTAAATATAAAAACTGCTACTGTACACGAACGCTTCAACCAAGAAGAACAAAATTTGGTGAGCCAAGTGGGATTTGTGTACTGATCATTAGCAACAAGTATCATCAAGATTGGGTGAAAAAATATTTGCTGGTATTTCGGAAACTCGTGATTTCTTAGAAGCTTGGCAAACCCTCTCAATGAAAGTTCTTTTCCACAGTCTGTGCCTAGGGCTACTTGAAGAGGAAACAAACCATAGAGACAAAACTGAGAACTCCTTTATTTTGTCAAGTTTCAAGGAGCTACTACAAAGCATGTTGGATTTAGAGTTCCAAATTCATCTATCTATATAGGAGAGAATAGAGGGAAACCTAAATATAAAAACTGCTACTGTAGACGAATGCTTCAACCTAGAAGAACAAAATTTGGTAAGCCAAGTGGGATTTGTGTACTGATCATTACCACCAAGTATCATCAAGATTGGGTGAAAAAATATTTGCTGGTATTTCGGAAACTCGTTATTTCTTAGAAGCTTGGCAACCCCTCTCAATGAAAGTGCTTTTCCACAGTCTGTGCCTAGGGCTACTTGAAGAGGAAACAAACCATAGAGACAAATCTGAGAACTCCTTTATTTTGTCAAGTTTCAAAGAGCTACTACAAACCATTATGGATTTAGAGTTCCAAATTCATCTATCTTTATAGGAGAGAACAGAGGGAAACCTAAATATAAAAACTGCTACTGTAGACGAACGCTTCAAACTAGAAGAACAAAATTTGGTGAGCCAAGTGGGATTTATGTACTGACCATTACCACCAAGTATCAACAAGATTGTGTGAAAAAATATTTGCTGGTATTTTGGAAACTCGTTATTTTTTAGAAGCTTGGCAAACCATCTCAATGAAAGTGCTTTCCACAGTCTGTGCCTAGGACTACTTTAAGAGGAAACAAACCATAGAGACAAAGCTGAGAACTCCTTTATTTTGTCAAGTTTCAAAGAGCTACTACAAACCATGTTGGATTTAGAGTTCCAAATTCATCTATCTATATAGGAGAGATCAGAGGGAAACCTAAATATAAAAACTGCTACTGTAGACGAACGCTTCAACCTAGAAGAACAAAATTTGGTGAGCCAAGTGGGATTTGTGTACTGATCATTACCACGAAGTATCATCAAGATTGGGTGAAAAAATATTTGCTGGTATTTGGAAACTCGTTATTTCTTAGAAGCTTGGCAACCCCTCTCAATGAAAGTGCTATTCCACAGTCTGTGCCTAGGGCTACTTGAAGAGGAAACAAACCATAGAGACAAATCTGAGAACTCCTTTATTTTGTCAAGTTTCAAAGAGCTACTACAAACCATGTTGGATTTAGAGTTCCAAATTCATCTATCTATCTATGAGAGAACAGAGGGAAACCTAAATATAAAAACTGCTACTGCAGACGATCGCTTCAATCTAGAAGAACAAAATTTGGTGAGCCAAGTGGGATTTGTGTACTGATCATTAGCACCAAGTATCATCAAGATTGGGTGAAAAAATATTTGCTGGTATTTCGGAAACTCGTTATTTCTTAGAAGCTTGGCAACCAATCTCAATGAAAGTGCTTTCCACAGTCTGTGCCTAGGGCTACTTGAACAGGAAACAAACCATAGAGACAAAACTGAGAACTCCTTTATTTTGTCAAGTTTCAAAGAGCTACTACAAACCATGTTGGATTTACATTTCCAAATTCATCTATCTATATTGGAGAGAACAGAGTGAAACCTAAATATAAAAACTGCTACTGTAGACGAACGCTTCAACCTAGAAGAACAAAATTTGGTGAGCCAAGTGGGATTTGTGTACTGATCATTACCACCAAGTATCATCAAGATTGGGTGAAAAAATATTTGCTGGTATTTCGAAAACTCGTTATTTCGTAGAAGCTTGGCAACCCCTCTCAATGAAAGTGCTTTCAACAGTCTGTGCCTAGGGCTACTTGAAGAGGAAACAAACCATAGAGACAAAACTGAGAACTCCTTTATTTTGTCAAGTTTCAAAGAGCTACTACAAACCATGTTGGATTTAGAGTTCCAAATTCATCTATCTGTATAGGAGACAACAGAGGGAAACCTAAATATAAAAACTGCTACTGTAGACGAACGCTTCAACCTAGAAGAACAAAATTTGGTGAGCCAAGTGGGATTTGTGTACTGATTATTAGCAACAAGTATCATCAAGTTTGGGTGAAAAAATATTTGCTGGTATTTCGGAAACTCGTGATTTCTTAGAAGCTTGGCAACCCATCTCAATGAAAGTGCTTTTCCACAGTCTGTGCCTAGGGCTAGTTGAAGAGGAAACAAACCATAGCGACAAAACTGAGAACTCCTTTATTTTGTGAAGTTTCAAAGAGCTACTACAAACCATGTTGGATTTAGAGTTCCAAATTCATCTTTCTATATAGGAGAGAAGAGAGGGAAACCTAAACATTAAAACTGATACTGTAGATGAACGCTTCAACCTAGAAGAACAAAATTTGGTGAGCCAAGTGGGATTTGTGTACTGATCATTACCACCAAGTATCATCAAGATTGGGTGAAAAAATATTTGCTGGTATTTCGGAAACTCGTTATTTCGTAGACTTGGCAACCCCTCTCAATGAAAGTGCTTTCCAAAGTCTGTGCCTAGGGCTACTTGAAGAGGAAACAAACCATAGAGACAAAACTGAGAACTCCTTTATTTTGTCAAGTTTCAAAGAGCTACTACAATCCATGTTGGATTTAGAGTTCCAAATTTATCTATCTATATGGGAGAGAACAGAGGGAAACCTAAATGTAAAAACTGCTACTGTAGACGAACGCTTCAACCTAGAAGAACAAAATTTAGTGAGCCAAGTGGGATTTGTGTACTGATCATTACCACCAAGTATTATCAAGATTGGGTAAAAAAATATTTGCTGGTATTTCGGAAACTCGTGATTTCTTAGAATCTTGGCAACCCCTGTCAATGAAAGTGCTTTCCACAGTCTGTGCCTAGGGCTACTAGAAGAGGAAACAAACCATAGAGACAAAACTGAGAAGTCCTTTATTTTTTCAAGTTTCAAAGAGCTACTACAAACCATGTTGGATTTAGAGTTCCAAATTCATCTATCTGTATAGGAGAGAACAGAGGGAAACCTAAATATAAAAACTGCTACTGTACACGAACGCTTCAACCTAGAAGAACTAAATGTGGTGAGCCAAGTGTGATGTGTGTACTGATGATTAGCATCAAGTATCATCAAGATTGGGTGAAACAATATTTGCTGGTATTTCGGAAACTCGTTATTTCTTAGAAGCTTGGCAAACCCTCTCAATGAAAGTGCTTTAAACAGTCTGTGCCTTGGGCTACATGAAGAGGAAACAAACCATAGAGACAAAACTGAGAACTCCTTTATTTTGTCAAGTTTCAAGGAGCTACTACAAAGCATGTTGGTTTAGAGATCCAAATTCATCTATCTATATAGGAGAGAACAGAAGGAAACCTAAATATAAAAACTGCTACTGTAGCCGAACGCTTCAACCTAGAAGAACAAAATTTGGTAAGCCAAGTGGGATTTGTGTACTGATCATTACCGCAAAGTATCATCAAGATTGGGTGAAAAAATATTTGCTTGTATTTCGGAAACGCGTTATTTCTTAGAAGCTTGGCAACCCCTCTCAATGAAAGTGCTTTTCCACAGTCTGTGGCTAGGGCTACTTGAAGAGGAAACAAACCATGGAGGCAAATCTGAGAACTCCTTTATTTTGTCATGTTTCAAAGAGCTACTACAAACCATGTTGGATTTAGAGTTCCAAATTCATCTATCTGTATAGGAGAGAACAGAGTGAAACCTAAATATAAAAACTGCTACTGTACACGAACGCTTCAACCTAGAAGAACAAAATTTGGTAAGCCAAGTGGGATTTGTGTACTGATCATTACCACCAAGTATCATCAAGATTGGGTGAAAAAATATTTGCTGGTATTTCGGAAACTCGTTATTTCATAGACTTGGCAACCCCTCTCAATGAAAGTGCTTTCCAAAGTCTGTGCCTAGGGCTACTTGAAGAGGAAACAAACCATAGAGACAAAACTGAGAACTCCTTTATTTTGTCAAGTTTCAAAGAGCTACTACAAACCATGTTGGATTTAGAGTTCCAAATTCATCTATCTATATGGGAGAGAACAGAGGGAAACCTAAATGTAAAAACTGCTACTGTAGACGAACGCTTCAACCTAGAAGAACAAAATTTGGTGAGCCAAGTGGGATTTGTGTACTGATCATTAGCAACAAGTATTATCAAGATTGGGTGAAAAAATATTTGCTGGTATTTCGGAAACTCGTTATTTCTTAGAAGCTTGGCAAACCCTGTCAATGAAAGTGCTTTCCACAGTCTGTGCCTAGGGCTACTTGAAGAGGAAACAAACCATAGAGACAAAACTGAGAAGTCCTTTATTTTGTCAAGTTTCAAAGAGCTACTACAAACCATGTTGGATTTAGAGTTCCAAATTCATCTATCTGTATAGGAGAGAACAGAGGGAAACCTAAATATAAAAACTGCTACTGTACACGAACGCTTCAACCTAGAAGAACTAAATGTGGTGAGCCAAGTGTGATGTGTGTACTGATGATTAGCATCAAGTATCATCAAGATTGGGTGAAACAATATTTGCTGGTATTTCGGAAACTCGTTATTTCTTAGAAGCTTGGCAACCCCTCTCAATGAAAGTGCTTTTCCACAGTCTGTGGCTAGGGCTACTTGAAGAGGAAACAAACCATAGAGACAAATCTGAGAACTCCTTTATTTTGTCATGTTTCAAACAGCTACTACAAACCATGTTGGATTTATAGTTCCAAATTCATCTATCTGTATAGGAGAGAACAGAGTGAAACCTAAATATAAAACTGCTACTGTACACGAACGCTTCAACAAGAAGAACAAAATTTGGTGAGCCAAGTGGGATTTGTGTACTGATCATTAGCAACAAGTATCATCAAGATTGGGTGAAAAAATATTTGCTGGTATTTCGGAAACTCGTGATTTCTTAGAAGCTTGGCAAACCCTCTCAATGAAAGTTCTTTTCCACAGTCTGTGCCTAGGGCTACTTGAAGAGGAAACAAACCATAGAGACAAAACTGAGAACTCCTTTATTTTGTCAAGTTTTCAAGGAGCTACTACAAAGCATGTTGGATTTAGAGTTCCAAATTCATCTATCTATATAGGAGAGAATAGAGGGAAACCTAAATATAAAAACTGCTACTGTAGACGAATGCTTCAACCTAGAAGAACAAAATTTGGTAAGCCAATGTGGGATTTGTGTACTGATCATTACCACCAAGTATCATCAAGATTGGGTGAAAAAATATTTGCTGGTATTTCGGAAACTCGTTATTTCTTAGAAGCTTGGCAACCCCTCTCAATGAAAGTGCTTTTCCACAGTCTGTGCCTAGGGCTACTTGAAGAGGAAACAAACCATAGAGACAAATCTGAGAACTCCTTTATTTTGTCAAGTTTCAAAGAGCTACTACAAACCATTATGGATTTAGAGTTCCAAATTCATCTATCTTTATAGGAGAGAACAGAGGGAAACCTAAATATAAAAACTGCTACTGTAGACGAACGCTTCAAACTAGAAGAACAAAATTTGGTGAGCCAAGTGGGATTTATGTACTGACCATTACCACCAAGTATCAACAAGATTGTGTGAAAAAATATTTGCTGGTATTTTGGAAACTCGTTATTTTTTTAGAAGCTTGGCAAACCATCTCAATGAAAGTGCTTTCCACAGTCTGTGCCTAGGACTACTTTAAGAGGAAACAAACCATAGAGACAAAGCTGAGAACTCCTTTATTTTGTCAAGTTTCAAAGAGCTACTACAAACCATGTTGGATTTAGAGTTCCAAATTCATCTATCTATATAGGAGAGATCAGAGGGAAACCTAAATATAAAAACTGCTACTGTAGACGAACGCTTCAACCTAGAAGAACAAAATTTGGTGAGCCAAGTGGGATTTGTGTACTGATCATTACACGAAGTATCATCAAGATTGGGTGAAAAAATATTTGCTGGTATTTGGAAACTCGTTATTTCTTAGAAGCTTGGCAACCCCTCTCAATGAAAGTGCTATTCCACAGTCTGTGCCTAGGGCTACTTGAAGAGGAAACAAACCATAGAGACAAATCTGAGAACTCCTTTATTTTGTCAAGTTTCAAAGAGCTACTACAAACCATGTTGGATTTAGAGTTCCAAATTCATCTATCTATCTATGAGAGAACAGAGGGAAACCTAAATATAAAAACTGCTACTGCAGACGATCGCTTCAATCTAGAAGAACAAAATTTGGTGAGCCAAGTGGGATTTGTGTACTGATCATTAGCACCAAGTATCATCAAGATTGGGTGAAAAAATATTTGCTGGTATTTCGGAAACTCGTTATTTCTTAGAAGCTTGGCAACCAATCTCAATGAAAGTGCTTTCCACAGTCTGTGCCTAGGGCTACTTGAACAGGAAACAAACC
>NW_027517030.1:0-49586 GCF_048772815.1 Callospermophilus lateralis | reverse complement strand
CAGGGACTGTGGAAAAGCACTTTCATTGAGAGGGGTTGCCAATCTTCTAAGAAATAACGAGTTTCCGAATTACCAGCAAATATTTTTTCACCCAATCTTGATGATAATTGGTGGTGAAGATCGGTACACAAATCCCACTTGGCTCACCAAATTTTATTCTTCTAGGTTGAAGCGTTCGTTACTGTAGCAGTTTTAATATTTAGGTTTCCCTCTGTTCTCTCCTATATAGATAGATGAATTTGGAATTCTAAATCCAACATGGTTTGTAGTGGCTCTATGAAACTTGACAAAATAAAGGAATTCTCAATTTTTTCTCAATGGTTTGTTTCCTCTTCAAGTAGCCCTCGGCACAGACGGTGGAAAAGCACTTTCATTGAGAGGGGTTGCCAAGCTTCCAAGAAATTACTAGTATCCGAAATACCAGAAAATATTTTTTCACCAAATCTTGATGATACTTGGTGGTAATGATCGGTACACAAATCCCACTTGACTCACCAAATATTGTTCTTCTAGGTTGATGCGTTCGTTATCAGAAGCAGTTTTTATTTTTGGTTTCACTCTTGTCTCTCCTATATAGATAGATGAATTTGGAACTCTAAATTTAACATGGTTTGTAGTAGCTCTTTGAAACTTGACAAAATAAAGGAGTTCTCAGTTTTGTCTCTATGGTTTTTATCCTCTTCAAGTAGCCCTTTCACAGACTGTGGAAAAGCACTTTCATTGAGAGGGGTTGCCAAGCTTCTAAGAAATAACGAGTTTCCGAAATACCAGCAAACATTTTTTCACTCAATCTTGATGACACTTGGTGGTAATGATCAGTACACAAATCACACTTGGCTCACCAAATTTTGTTTTTCTAGGTTGAAGCATTCGTCTACAGTAGCAGTTTTTATATTTAGGTTTCACTCTGTTCTCTCCTATATAGATAGATGAATTTGGAACTCTAAATCCAATATGGTTTGTAGTAGCTCTTTGAAACTTGACAAAATAAAGGAGTTCTCAGTTTTGTCACTATGATTTGTTTCTGCTTCAAGTAGCCCTACGCAGAGACTGTGGAAAAGCACTTTCATTGAGAGGGTTTTCCATGCTTCCAAGAAATTACGAGTTTCCGAAATACCAGCAAATATTTTTTCACCCAATCTTGAGGATACTTGGTGGTAATGATCGGTACACAAATCCCACTTGACTCACCAAATTTTGTTCTTCTAGGTTGATGTGTTCGTTTTCAGTAGCAATTTTTATTTTTAGGTTTCACTCTGTTCTCTGCTATATAGATAGATGAATTTGGAACTCTAAATCCAACATGGTTTGTAGTAGCTCTTTGAAACTTGACAAAAGAAAGGAGTTCTCAGTTTTCTCTCTATGGTTTTTTTCCTCTTCACTTAGCCCTAGGCACTGACGGTGGAAAAGCACTTTCATTGAGAGGGGTTGCCAAGATTCTAAGAAATAACGAGTTTACGAAATACCAGCAAATATTTTTTCACCCAAGGTTGATGATACGTGGTGGTAATGATCGGTACACAAATCTCACTTGGCTCACCAAATTTTGTTCTTCTAGGTTGAAGCGTTCGTCTACAGTAGCAGTTTTTATATTTAGGTTTCACTCTGTTCTCTGCTATATAGATAGATGAATCTGGAACTCTAAATCCAGCATGGTTTGCAGTAGCTCTTTGAAACATGACAAAATAAAGTAGTTCTCAGTTTTGTCTCTATGTTTTGTTTCCTCTTCAAGTAGCCCTAGGCACAGACCGTGGAAAAGCACTTTCATTGAGAGGGGTTGCCAAGCTTCCAAGAAATTACGAGTTTACGAAATACCAGCAAATATTTTTTCACCCAATGTTGATGATACGTGGTGGTAATGACAAGTACACAAATCCCACTTGGCTCACCAAATTTTGTTCTTCTTGGTTGAAGCGTTCGTCTACAGTAGCAGTTTTTATATTTAGGTTTCACTCTGTTCTCTCCTATATAGATAGATGAATTTGGAACTCTAAATCCCACATGGTGTGTAATTGCTCTTTAAAACTTGACAAAATAAAGGAGTTCTTACTTTTTTCTCTATGGATTGTTTCCTCTTCAAGTAGCCCTAGGCACTGACTGTGGAAAAACACTTTCATTGAGAGGGGTTGACAACTTCCAAGAAATTACGAGTTTCCGAAATACCAGCAAATATTTTTTCTCGCAATCTTGATGATACTTGGTCGTGATGATCAGGACAAAAATCCCACTTGGCTCACCAAATTTTGCTCTTCTAGGTTGAAGCGTTCGTCTACAGTAGCAGTTTTTATCTTTAGGTTTCACTCTGTTGTTTGCTATATAGATAGATGAATTTGGAACTATAAATCCAACATGGTTTGTAGTGGCTCTTTGAAAGTTGACAAAATAAAGGATTTCTCAGTTTTTTCTCTATTGTTTGTTTCCTCTTCAAGTAGCCCTAGGCACAGACGGTGGAAAAGCACTTTAATTGAGAGGGGTTGCCAGGCTTCCAAAAAATTACGATTTTCCGAAATACCAGCAAATATTTTTTCACCCAATCTTGATGATACGTGGTGGTAATGATCGGTACACAAATCCCACTTGACTCACCAAATTTTGTTCTTCTAGGTTGATGCGTTCGTATTCAGTAGCAGTTTTTATTTTTAGGTTTCACTCTGTTCTCTCCATATAGATAGATGAATTTGGAACTCTAAATCCAACATGGTTTTTAGTAGCTCTTTGAAACTTGACAAAATAAAGGAGTTCTCAGTTTGTCTCTATGGTTTGTTTCCTCTTGAAGTAGCCCTGACACAGACTGTGGAAAAGCACTTTCATTGAGAGGGGTTGCCAAGCTTCTAAGAAGTAATGAGTTTCCGAAATACCAGCAAATATTTTTTCACCCAATCTTGATGATACTTGGTGGTAGTATCATCCCACTTGGCTCACCAAATTTTGGAACTCTAAATCCAACATGGTTTTTAGTAGCTCTTTGAAACTTGACAAAATAAAGGAGTTCTCAGTTTGTCTCTATGGTTTGTTTCCTCTTGAAGTAGCCCTGCCACAGACTGTGGAAAAGCACTTTCATTGAGAGGGGTTGCCAAGCTTCTAAGAAGTAATGAGTTTCCGAAAAACCAGCAAATATTTTTTCACCCAATCTTGATGATACTTGGTGGTAGCCAATCCCACTTGGCTCACCAAACTTTGTTCTTCTAGGTTGAAGCATTCGTCTACAGTAGCAGTTTTATTTTTAGGTTTCACTCTGTTCTCTCCTATATAGATAGATGAATTTGGAACTCTAAATCCAACATGGTTTGTAGTAGCTCTTTGAAACTTGACAAAATAAAGGAGTTCTCAGTTTTGTCTCTAAGGTTTGTTTCCTCTTCAAGTAGCCCTGGCAGACTGTGGAAAAGCACTTTCACTGAGAGGGGTTGCCAAGCTTCTAAGAAATAATGAGTTTCCGAAAAACCAGCAAATATTTTTTCACCCAATCTTGATGATACTTGGTGGTAAGGACAAGTACACAAATCCCACTTGGCTCACCAAATTTTGTTCTTCTAGGTTGAAGCATTCGTCTACAGTAGCAGTTTTATTTTTAGGTTTCACTCTGTTCTCTCCTATATAGATAGATGAATTTGGAACTCTAAATCCAACATGGTTTGTAGTAGCTCTTTGAAACTTGACAAAATAAAGGAGTTCTCAGTTTTGTCTCTATGGTTTGTTTCCTCTTCAAGTAGCCCTGGCAGACTGTGGAAAAGCACTTTCACTGAGAGGGGTTGCCAAGCTTCTAAGAAATAATGAGTTTCCGAAAAACCAGCAAATATTTTTTCACCCAATCTTGATGATACTTGGTGGTAAGGACAAGTACAAAAATCCCACTTGGCTCACCAAATTTTGTTCTTCTAGGTTGAAGCATTCGTCTACAGTAGCAGTTTTATTTTTAGGTTTCACTCTGTTCTCTCCTATATAGATAGATGAATTTGGAACTCTAAATCCAACATGGTTTGTAGTAGCTCTTTGAAACTTGACAAAATAAAGGAGTTCTCAGTTTTGTCTCTATGATTTGTTTCCTCTTCAAGTAGCCCTAGGCACAGACGGTGGAAAAGCACTTTCATTGAGAGGGGTTTCCAAGCTTTCAAGAAAATACGAGTTTCCGAAACACCAGCAAATATTTTTTCACCCAATCTTGATGATGCGTGGTAGTAATGACAAGTCCGCAATTTCAACTTGGCTCACCAAATTTTGTTCTTCTAGGTTGAAGCGTTCATTTACAGTAGCAGTTTTCATTTTTAGGTTGCACTCTGTTCTCTCCTATATTGATAGATAAATTTGGAACTCTAAATCCAACATGGTTTGTAGTCGCTCTTTGAAACTTGAGAAAATAATGGAGTTTTCAGTTTTGTCACTACGATTTTTTGTTCTTTTCATGTAGCCCTAAGCAAAGACTGTGGAAAAGCACTTTCATTGAAAGGGGTTACCAAGCTTGTAAGAAATAACGAGTTTCCAAAATACCAACAAATATTTTTTCACCCAAAGTTGATGATACGTGGTGGTAATGACAAGTACACAAATCCCACTTGGCACACCAAAATTTGTTCTTCTAGGTTGAAGCGTTCATTTACAGTAGCAGTTTTTATTTTTAGGTTTCACTCTGTTCTCTCCTATATAGATAGATGAATTTGGAACTCTAAATCCAACATGGTTTGTAGTAGCTCTTTGAAAGTTGACAAAATAAAGGAGTTCTCAGTTTTTTCTCTATGGTTTTTTCATCTTCAAGTAGCCCTAGGCATAGACTGTGGAAAAGCACTTTCATTTAGAGGGGTTGCCAAGCTTCTAAGAAATGACGAGTTTCCGAAATACCAGCAAATATTTTTTCACCGAATCTTGATGTTACTTGGTGGTAATGATCAGTACACAAATCCCACTTGGCTCACCAAATTTTGTTCTTCTCGGTTGAAGCGTTCATCTACCTTAGCAGTTTTTATATTTAGGTTTCCCTCTGTTCTCTCCTATATAGATAGATGAATTTGGAATTCTAAATCTAACATGGTTTGTAGTAGCTCTTTGAAAGTTGACAAAATAAAGTAGTTCTCAGTTTTGTCTCTATGTTTTGTTTCCTCTTCAAGTAGTCCTAGGCACAGACTGTGGAAAAGCACTTTCATAGAGAGGGGTTGCCAAGCTTCTAAGAACTAATGAGTTTCCGAAATACCAGCAAATATTTTTTTACCGAATCTTGATGATACTTGGTGGTAATGATCAGTACACAAATCCCACTTGGCTCACCAAATTTTGTTCTACTAGGTTGAAGGGTTCTTTTACAGTAGCAGTTTTTATATTTAGGTTTCATTCTGTTCTCCCCTATGTAGACAGATGAATTTGGAACTCTAAATCCAATATCGTTTGTAGTAGCTCTTTGAAACTTGACAAAACAAAAGAGTTCTCAGTTTTGTCTCTATGATTTTGTTTCCGCTTCAAGTAACCCTAAGCAGAGACTGTGGAAAATCACTTTCATTCAGAGGGGTTGCCAAGCTTCCAACAAATTATGAGTTTCCGAAATACCAGCAAATATTTTTTCACACAATCTTGATGATACTTGGTGGTAATTATCGGTACACAAATCCCACTTGGCTCAGCAAATTTTGTTCATCTAGGTTGAAGCGTTCGTCTACAGTAGCAGTTTTTATATTTAGGTTTCACTCTGTTCTCTCCTATATAGATAGATGAATTTGGAACTCTAAATCAAATATGGTTTGTAGTAGCTCTTTGAAACTTGACAAAGTAAAGGAGTTCTCAGTTTTGTCTCTATGATTTGTTTCCGCTTCATGTAGCCCTAAGCAGAGACTGTGGAAAAGCACTTTCATTGAGAGGGGTTGCCAAGCTTCTAAGAAATAACGAGTTTCCGAAATACCAGCAAATATTTTTTCACCGAATCTTGATGATACTTGGTGGTAATGATCGGTACACAAATCCCACTTGGCTCACCAAATTTTGTTTTTCTAGGTTGAAGCGTTCGTCTGCAGTAACAGTTTTTATATTTAGGTTTCACTCTGTTCTCTCCAATATAGACAGATGAATTTGGAATTCTAAATCCAATATGGTTTGTAGTAGCTCTTTGAAACTTGACAAAATCAAGGGGTTCTCCAGTTTTGTCTCTATGATTTGTTTCCGCTTCAAGTAGCCCTAAGCAGAGACTGTGGAAAAGCACTTTCATTCAGAGGGGTTGCCAAGCTTCCAAGAAATTACTAGTTTCCGAAATACCAGCAAATAATTTTTCACCCAATATTCATGACACTTGGTTGTATTGATCGGTACAGAAATCCCACTTTGCTCACCAAATTTTATTCTGCTAGGTTGAAGCGTTCGTCTACAGTAGCAGTTTATATATTTAGGTTTCACTCTGTTCTCTGCTATATCGATAGATGATTTTGGAACTCTAAATCCAACATGGTTTGTCGTAGCTCTTTGAAAATTGTCAAAGTAAAGGAGTTCTCAGTTTTGTCTCTATGGATTGTTTCCTCTTCAAGTAGACCTAGGCACAGAGTGTGGAAAAGCACTTTCATTGAGAGGGGTTGGCAAGCTTCTAAGAAATAACGAGTTTCCGAAATACCAGCAAATATTTTTTCACCCAATCTTGATGATACTTGGTGGTGATGATCGGTACACAAATCCCACTTGGCTCACCAAATTTTGTTCTTCTAGGTTGAAGCGTTCGTCTACAGTAGCAGTTTTTATATTTAGGTTTCACTCTGTTCTCTCCAATATAGACAGATGAATTTGGAACTCTAAATCCAATATGGTTTGTAGTAGCTCTTTGAAACTTGACAAAATAAAGGAGTTCTCAGTTTTGTCTCTATGATTTGTTTGCGCTTCAAGTAGCCCTAAGTAGAGACTGTGGAAAAGCACTTTCATTGAGAGGGGTTGCCAAGCTTCCAAGAAATTACGAGTTTCCGAAAAACCAGCCAATATTTTTTCACCCATAATTCATCCTACTTGGTGGTATTGATCGGTACACAAATCCCACTTGGCTCACCAAATTTTGTTCTGCTAGGTTGAAGCGTTCGTCTACAGTAGCAGTTTTTATATTTAGGCTTCACTCCGTTCTCTGCTATATAGATAGATGAATTTGTAACTCTAACCAAACATGGTTTGTAGTAGCTCTTTGAAACTTTAGAAAATAAAGGAGTTCTCAGTTTTGTCTCGATGGTTTGTTTCCTCTTCAAGTAGCCCTAGGTACAGACGGTGGAAAAGCACTTTCATTGAGAGGGGTTGCCAAGCTTCTAAGAAATAACGAGTTTCGGAAATACCAGCAAATATTTTTTCACCCATTGTTGATGATACGTCGTGGTAATGACAAGTACACAAATCCCACTTGGCTCACCAAATTTTGTTCATCTAGGTTGAAGCGTTCTTCTACTGTAGCAGTTTTTATATTTAGGTTTCACTCTGTTCTCTCCTATATAGAGAGATGAATTTGGAACTGTAAATCCAACATGGTTTGCAGTAGCTCTTTGAAACTTGACAAAATAAGGTAGTTCTCAGTTTTGTCTCTATGTTTTGTTTTCTCTTCAAGTAGTCCTAGGCACAGAGTATGGAAAAACATTTTCATTGAGAGGGGTTGCCAAGTTTCTAAGAAATAACGAGTTTCCGAAATACCAGCAAATATTTTTTCACCGAATCTTGACGATACTAGGTGGTAATGATCAGTACACAAATCCCACTTGACTCACCAAATTTTGTTCTTCTAGGTTGAAGCGTTCGTCTACTGTAGCAGTTTTTATTTTCAGGTTTTACTCTGTTCTCTCCTATATAGATAGATGAATTTGGAACTCTAAATCAAACATGGTTTGTAGAAGCTCTTTGAAACTTGACAAAATAAAGGAGTTCTCAGTTTTGTCTCTATGATTTGTTTCTTCTTCAAGTAGCCCAAGGCCCAGACGGTGGAAAAGCACTTTCATTGAGAGGGGTTGCCAAGCTTCTAAGAAATAACGAGTTTCCGAAATACCAGCAAATATTTTTTCACCCAATCTTGATGATACTTGGTCGTAATGATCGGTACACAAATCCCACTTGACTCACCAAATTTTGTTCTTCTAGGTTGATGCGTTCGTTATCAGAAGCAGTTTTTATTTTTAGGTTTCACTCTTGTCTCTCCTATATAGATAGATGAATTTGGAACTCTAAATCTAACATGGTTTGTAGTAGCTCTTTGAAACTTGACAAAATAAATGAGTTCTCAGTTTTGTCTCTATTATTTGTTTCCGCTTCAAGTAACCCTAAGCAGGGACTGTGGAAAAGCACTTTCATTGAGAGGGGTTGCCAAGCTTCTAAGAAATAACGAGTTTCCGAATTACCAGCAAATATTTTCTCACCCAATCTTAATGATACTTGGTGGTGAAGATCGGTACACAAATCCCCCTTGGCTCACCAAATTTTGTTCTTCTAGGTTGACGCGTTCGTCTTAGTAGCAGTTATTGTATTTAGGTTTCACTCTGTTCTCTCCTATAGAGATAGATGAATTTGGAACTCTAAATCCAAAATGGTTAGTAGTAGCTCTTTGAAACTTGACAAAATAAAGGAGTTCTCAGTTTTGTCTCTATGGTTTGTTTCCACTTCAAGTAGCCCTAAGCACAGACGGTGGAAAAGCACTTTCATTGAGAGGGGTTGCCAAGCTTCCAAGAAATTACGAATTTCCGAAATACCAGCAACTATTTTTTCACCCAATCTTGATGATACGTGGTGGTAATGACAAGTCCACAAATCCCACTTGGCTCACCAAATTTTGTTCTTCTAAGTTGAAGCGTTTGTTTACCGTAGCAGTTTTTATTTTTAGGTTTCACTCTGTTCTCTCCTATATAGATAGATGAATTTGGAACTCTAAATCTAACATGGTTTGTAGTAGCTCTTTGAAACTTGACAAAATAAAGGAGTTCTCAGTTTTGTCTCTATGGTTTGTTTCCTCCTCATGTAGCCCTGGCACAGTCTGTGGAAAAGCACTTTCATTGAGAGGGGTTGCCAAGCTTCTAAGAAATCACGAGTTTCCGAAATACCAGCAAATATTTTTTCACACAATTTTGATGATATGTGGTGGTAATGACAAGTCCACAAATCCCACTTGGCTCACCAAATTTTGTTCTTCTAAGTTGAAGCGTTTGTTTACAGTAGCAGTTTTTATTTTTAGGTTTAACTCGGTTCTCTCCTATATAGATAGATGAATTTGGAACTCTAAATCCAACATGGTTTGTAGTAGCTACTTGAAACTTGACAAAATAAATGAGTTCTCAGTTTTGTCTCTATTATTTGTTTCCGCTTCAAGGAGCCCTAAGCAGTGACGGTGGAAAAGCACTTTCATTGAGAGGGGTTGCCAAGTTTCCAAGAAATTTCGAGTTTCCGAAATACCAGCAAATGTTTTTTCACCCAATCTTGATGATACTTGGTGGTAATGATCAGTACACAAATCCCACACGTTTCACCAAATTTGGTTCTTCTTGTTTGAAGCATTCTTCCACAGTAGCAGTTTTTATATTTAGGTTTCACTCTCTTCTCTTGTATATAGATTGATGAATTTGGAACTCTAAATCCAGCATGGTTTGTAGTGGCTCTTTGAAACTTGACAAAATAAAGAAGTTCTCAATTTTTTCTCTATGGTTTGTTTCCTCTTCAAGTAGCCCTCGGCACAGACGGTGGAAAAGCACTTTCATTGAGAGAGGTTGCCAAGCTTCCAAGAAATTACTAGTTTCCAAAATACCAGCAAATATTTTTTCACCCAATCTTGATGATACTTGGTGGTAATGATCGGTACACAAATCCCACTTGACTCACAAAATTTTGTTCTTCTAGGTTGATGCGTTCGTTATCAGAAGCAGTTTTTATTTTTTGGTTTCACTCTTGTCTCTCCTATATAGATAGATGAATTTGGAACTCTAAATCCAACATGGTTTGTAGTAGCTCTTTGAAACTTGACAAAATAAAGGATTTCTCAATTTTGTCTCTATGGTTTGTATCCTCTTCAAGTAGCCCTGGTACAGACTGTGGAAAAGCACTTTCATTGAGAGGGGTTGCCAAGCTTCTAATAAATAACGAGTTTCCGAAATACCAGCAAATATTTTTTCTCGCAATCTTGATGACACTTGGTGGTAATGATCAGTACACAAATCCCACTTGGCTCACAAAATTTTGTTCTTCTAGGTTGAGGCGTTCGTCTACTGTAGCAGTTTTTATATTTAGGTTACCCTAGTTCTCCCCTATATAGATAGATGAATTTGGAACTCTAAATCCAACATGGTTTGTAGTCGCTCTTTGAAACTTGACAAAATAAAGGAGTTCTCAGTTTTGTCTCTATGGTTTCTTTCCTCTTCAAGTAGCCCTAGGCACAGATGGTGGAAAAGCACTTTCATTGGGAGGGGTTGCCAAGCTTCCAAGAAATTACGAGTTTCCGAAATACCAGCAAATATTTTTTCACCCAATCTTGATGATACGTGGTGGTAATGACAAGTCCACAAATCCCACTTGGCTCACCAAATTATGTTCTTCTAAGTTGAAGCGTTCGTTTAAAGTAGCAGTTTTTATTTTTAGGTTTCACTCTGTTCTCTCCTATATAGATAGATGAATTTGGAACTCTAAATCCATCAAGGTTTGTAGTAGCTCTTTGAAACTTGACAAAATAAATGAGTTCTCAGTTTTGTCTCCGTTATTTGTTTCCACTTCAAGTAGCCCTAAACAGGGACTGTGGAAAAGCACTTTCATTGAGAGGGGTTGCCAATCTTCTAAGAAATAACGAGTTTCCGAATTACCAGCAAATATTTTTTCACCCAATCTTGATGATAATTGGTGGTGAAGATCGGTACACAAATCCCACTTGGCTCACCAAATTTTATTCTTCTAGGTTGAAGCGTTCGTTACTGTAGCAGTTTTAATATTTAGGTTTCCCTCTGTTCTCTCCTATATAGATAGATGAATTTGGAATTCTAAATCCAACATGGTTTGTAGTGGCTCTATGAAACTTGACAAAATAAAGGAATTCTCAATTTTTTCTCAATGGTTTGTTTCCTCTTCAAGTAGCCCTCGGCACAGACGGTGGAAAAGCACTTTCATTGAGAGGGGTTGCCAAGCTTCCAAGAAATTACTAGTATCCGAAATACCAGAAAATATTTTTTCACCAAATCTTGATGATACTTGGTGGTAATGATCGGTACACAAATCCCACTTGACTCACCAAATATTGTTCTTCTAGGTTGATGCGTTCGTTATCAGAAGCAGTTTTTATTTTTGGTTTCACTCTTGTCTCTCCTATATAGATAGATGAATTTGGAACTCTAAATTTAACATGGTTTGTAGTAGCTCTTTGAAACTTGACAAAATAAAGGAGTTCTCAGTTTTGTCTCTATGGTTTTTATCCTCTTCAAGTAGCCCTTTCACAGACTGTGGAAAAGCACTTTCATTGAGAGGGGTTGCCAAGCTTCTAAGAAATAACGAGTTTCCGAAATACCAGCAAATATTTTTTCACTCAATCTTGATGACACTTGGTGGTAATGATCAGTACACAAATCACACTTGGCTCACCAAATTTTGTTTTTCTAGGTTGAAGCATTCGTCTACAGTAGCAGTTTTTATATTTAGGTTTCACTCTGTTCTCTCCTATATAGATAGATGAATTTGGAACTCTAAATCCAATATGGTTTGTAGTAGCTCTTTGAAACTTGACAAAATAAAGGAGTTCTCAGTTTTGTCACTATGATTTGTTTCTGCTTCAAGTAGCCCTACGCAGAGACTGTGGAAAAGCACTTTCATTGAGAGGGTTTTCCATGCTTCCAAGAAATTACGAGTTTCCGAAATACCAGCAAATATTTTTTCACCCAATCTTGAGGATACTTGGTGGTAATGATCGGTACACAAATCCCACTTGACTCACCAAATTTTGTTCTTCTAGGTTGATGTGTTCGTTTTCAGTAGCAATTTTTATTTTTAGGTTTCACTCTGTTCTCTGCTATATAGATAGATGAATTTGGAACTCTAAATCCAACATGGTTTGTAGTAGCTCTTTGAAACTTGACAAAAGAAAGGAGTTCTCAGTTTTCTCTCTATGGTTTTTTTCCTCTTCACTTAGCCCTAGGCACTGACGGTGGAAAAGCACTTTCATTGAGAGGGGTTGCCAAGATTCTAAGAAATAACGAGTTTACGAAATACCAGCAAATATTTTTTCACCCAAGGTTGATGATACGTGGTGGTAATGATCGGTACACAAATCTCACTTGGCTCACCAAATTTTGTTCTTCTAGGTTGAAGCGTTCGTCTACAGTAGCAGTTTTTATATTTAGGTTTCACTCTGTTCTCTGCTATATAGATAGATGAATCTGGAACTCTAAATCCAGCATGGTTTGCAGTAGCTCTTTGAAACATGACAAAATAAAGTAGTTCTCAGTTTTGTCTCTATGTTTTGTTTCCTCTTCAAGTAGCCCTAGGCACAGACCGTGGAAAAGCACTTTCATTGAGAGGGGTTGCCAAGCTTCCAAGAAATTACGAGTTTACGAAATACCAGCAAATATTTTTTCACCCAATGTTGATGATACGTGGTGGTAATGACAAGTACACAAATCCCACTTGGCTCACCAAATTTTGTTCTTCTTGGTTGAAGCGTTCGTCTACAGTAGCAGTTTTTATATTTAGGTTTCACTCTGTTCTCTCCTATATAGATAGATGAATTTGGAACTCTAAATCCCACATGGTGTGTAATTGCTCTTTAAAACTTGACAAAATAAAGGAGTTCTTACTTTTTTCTCTATGGATTGTTTCCTCTTCAAGTAGCCCTAGGCACTGACTGTGGAAAAACACTTTCATTGAGAGGGGTTGACAACTTCCAAGAAATTACGAGTTTCCGAAATACCAGCAAATATTTTTTCTCGCAATCTTGATGATACTTGGTCGTGATGATCAGGACAAAAATCCCACTTGGCTCACCAAATTTTGCTCTTCTAGGTTGAAGCGTTCGTCTACAGTAGCAGTTTTTATCTTTAGGTTTCACTCTGTTGTTTGCTATATAGATAGATGAATTTGGAACTATAAATCCAACATGGTTTGTAGTGGCTCTTTGAAAGTTGACAAAATAAAGGATTTCTCAGTTTTTTCTCTATTGTTTGTTTCCTCTTCAAGTAGCCCTAGGCACAGACGGTGGAAAAGCACTTTAATTGAGAGGGGTTGCCAGGCTTCCAAAAAATTACGATTTTCCGAAATACCAGCAAATATTTTTTCACCCAATCTTGATGATACGTGGTGGTAATGATCGGTACACAAATCCCACTTGACTCACCAAATTTTGTTCTTCTAGGTTGATGCGTTCGTATTCAGTAGCAGTTTTTATTTTTAGGTTTCACTCTGTTCTCTCCATATAGATAGATGAATTTGGAACTCTAAATCCAACATGGTTTTTAGTAGCTCTTTGAAACTTGACAAAATAAAGGAGTTCTCAGTTTGTCTCTATGGTTTGTTTCCTCTTGAAGTAGCCCTGACACAGACTGTGGAAAAGCACTTTCATTGAGAGGGGTTGCCAAGCTTCTAAGAAGTAATGAGTTTCCGAAATACCAGCAAATATTTTTTCACCCAATCTTGATGATACTTGGTGGTAGTATCATCCCACTTGGCTCACCAAATTTTGGAACTCTAAATCCAACATGGTTTTTAGTAGCTCTTTGAAACTTGACAAAATAAAGGAGTTCTCAGTTTGTCTCTATGGTTTGTTTCCTCTTGAAGTAGCCCTGCCACAGACTGTGGAAAAGCACTTTCATTGAGAGGGGTTGCCAAGCTTCTAAGAAGTAATGAGTTTCCAAAAAACCAGCAAATATTTTTTCACCCAATCTTGATGATACTTGGTGGTAGCCAATCCCACTTGGCTCACCAAACTTTGTTCTTCTAGGTTGAAGCATTCGTCTACAGTAGCAGTTTTATTTTTAGGTTTCACTCTGTTCTCTCCTATATAGATAGATGAATTTGGAACTCTAAATCCAACATGGTTTGTAGTAGCTCTTTGAAACTTGACAAAATAAAGGAGTTCTCAGTTTTGTCTCTAAGGTTTGTTTCCTCTTCAAGTAGCCCTGGCAGACTGTGGAAAAGCACTTTCACTGAGAGGGGTTGCCAAGCTTCTAAGAAATAATGAGTTTCCGAAAAACCAGCAAATATTTTTTCACCCAATCTTGATGATACTTGGTGGTAAGGACAAGTACACAAATCCCACTTGGCTCACCAAATTTTGTTCTTCTAGGTTGAAGCATTCGTCTACAGTAGCAGTTTTATTTTTAGGTTTCACTCTGTTCTCTCCTATATAGATAGATGAATTTGGAACTCTAAATCCAACATGGTTTGTAGTAGCTCTTTGAAACTTGACAAAATAAAGGAGTTCTCAGTTTTGTCTCTATGGTTTGTTTCCTCTTCAAGTAGCCCTGGCAGACTGTGGAAAAGCACTTTCACTGAGAGGGGTTGCCAAGCTTCTAAGAAATAATGAGTTTCCGAAAAACCAGCAAATATTTTTTCACCCAATCTTGATGATACTTGGTGGTAAGGACAAGTACAAAAATCCCACTTGGCTCACCAAATTTTGTTCTTCTAGGTTGAAGCATTCGTCTACAGTAGCAGTTTTATTTTTAGGTTTCACTCTGTTCTCTCCTATATAGATAGATGAATTTGGAACTCTAAATCCAACATGGTTTGTAGTAGCTCTTTGAAACTTGACAAAATAAAGGAGTTCTCAGTTTTGTCTCTATGATTTGTTTCCTCTTCAAGTAGCCCTAGGCACAGACGGTGGAAAAGCACTTTCATTGAGAGGGGTTTCCAAGCTTTCAAGAAAATACGAGTTTCCGAAACACCAGCAAATATTTTTTCACCCAATCTTGATGATGCGTGGTAGTAATGACAAGTCCGCAATTTCAACTTGGCTCACCAAATTTTGTTCTTCTAGGTTGAAGCGTTCATTTACAGTAGCAGTTTTCATTTTTAGGTTGCACTCTGTTCTCTCCTATATTGATAGATAAATTTGGAACTCTAAATCCAACATGGTTTGTAGTCGCTCTTTGAAACTTGAGAAAATAATGGAGTTTTCAGTTTTGTCACTACGATTTTTTGTTCTTTTCATGTAGCCCTAAGCAAAGACTGTGGAAAAGCACTTTCATTGAAAGGGGTTACCAAGCTTGTAAGAAATAACGAGTTTCCAAAATACCAACAAATATTTTTTCACCCAAAGTTGATGATACGTGGTGGTAATGACAAGTACACAAATCCCACTTGGCACACCAAAATTTGTTCTTCTAGGTTGAAGCGTTCATTTACAGTAGCAGTTTTTATTTTTAGGTTTCACTCTGTTCTCTCCTATATAGATAGATGAATTTGGAACTCTAAATCCAACATGGTTTGTAGTAGCTCTTTGAAAGTTGACAAAATAAAGGAGTTCTCAGTTTTTTCTCTATGGTTTTTTCATCTTCAAGTAGCCCTAGGCATAGACTGTGGAAAAGCACTTTCATTTAGAGGGGTTGCCAAGCTTCTAAGAAATGACGAGTTTCCGAAATACCAGCAAATATTTTTTCACCGAATCTTGATGTTACTTGGTGGTAATGATCAGTACACAAATCCCACTTGGCTCACCAAATTTTGTTCTTCTCGGTTGAAGCGTTCATCTACCTTAGCAGTTTTTATATTTAGGTTTCCCTCTGTTCTCTCCTATATAGATAGATGAATTTGGAATTCTAAATCTAACATGGTTTGTAGTAGCTCTTTGAAAGTTGACAAAATAAAGTAGTTCTCAGTTTTGTCTCTATGTTTTGTTTCCTCTTCAAGTAGTCCTAGGCACAGACTGTGGAAAAGCACTTTCATAGAGAGGGGTTGCCAAGCTTCTAAGAACTAATGAGTTTCCGAAATACCAGCAAATATTTTTTTACCGAATCTTGATGATACTTGGTGGTAATGATCAGTACACAAATCCCACTTGGCTCACCAAATTTTGTTCTACTAGGTTGAAGGGTTCTTTTACAGTAGCAGTTTTTATATTTAGGTTTCATTCTGTTCTCCCCTATGTAGACAGATGAATTTGGAACTCTAAATCCAATATCGTTTGTAGTAGCTCTTTGAAACTTGACAAAACAAAAGAGTTCTCAGTTTTGTCTCTATGATTTTGTTTCCGCTTCAAGTAACCCTAAGCAGAGACTGTGGAAAATCACTTTCATTCAGAGGGGTTGCCAAGCTTCCAACAAATTATGAGTTTCCGAAATACCAGCAAATATTTTTTCACACAATCTTGATGATACTTGGTGGTAATTATCGGTACACAAATCCCACTTGGCTCAGCAAATTTTGTTCATCTAGGTTGAAGCGTTCGTCTACAGTAGCAGTTTTTATATTTAGGTTTCACTCTGTTCTCTCCTATATAGATAGATGAATTTGGAACTCTAAATCAAATATGGTTTGTAGTAGCTCTTTGAAACTTGACAAAGTAAAGGAGTTCTCAGTTTTGTCTCTATGATTTGTTTCCGCTTCATGTAGCCCTAAGCAGAGACTGTGGAAAAGCACTTTCATTGAGAGGGGTTGCCAAGCTTCTAAGAAATAACGAGTTTCCGAAATACCAGCAAATATTTTTTCACCGAATCTTGATGATACTTGGTGGTAATGATCGGTACACAAATCCCACTTGGCTCACCAAATTTTGTTTTTCTAGGTTGAAGCGTTCGTCTGCAGTAACAGTTTTTATATTTAGGTTTCACTCTGTTCTCTCCAATATAGACAGATGAATTTGGAATTCTAAATCCAATATGGTTTGTAGTAGCTCTTTGAAACTTGACAAAATCAAGGGGTTCTCAGTTTTGTCTCTATGATTTGTTTCCGCTTCAAGTAGCCCTAAGCAGAGACTGTGGAAAAGCACTTTCATTCAGAGGGGTTGCCAAGCTTCCAAGAAATTACTAGTTTCCGAAATACCAGCAAATAATTTTTCACCCAATATTCATGACACTTGGTTGTATTGATCGGTACAGAAATCCCACTTTGCTCACCAAATTTTATTCTGCTAGGTTGAAGCGTTCGTCTACAGTAGCAGTTTATATATTTAGGTTTCACTCTGTTCTCTGCTATATCGATAGATGATTTTGGAACTCTAAATCCAACATGGTTTGTCGTAGCTCTTTGAAAATTGTCAAAATAAAGGAGTTCTCAGTTTTGTCTCTATGGATTGTTTCCTCTTCAAGTAGACCTAGGCACAGAGTGTGGAAAAGCACTTTCATTGAGAGGGGTTGGCAAGCTTCTAAGAAATAACGAGTTTCCGAAATACCAGCAAATATTTTTTCACCCAATCTTGATGATACTTGGTGGTGATGATCGGTACACAAATCCCACTTGGCTCACCAAATTTTGTTCTTCTAGGTTGAAGCGTTCGTCTACAGTAGCAGTTTTTATATTTAGGTTTCACTCTGTTCTCTCCAATATAGACAGATGAATTTGGAACTCTAAATCCAATATGGTTTGTAGTAGCTCTTTGAAACTTGACAAAATAAAGGAGTTCTCAGTTTTGTCTCTATGATTTGTTTGCGCTTCAAGTAGCCCTAAGTAGAGACTGTGGAAAAGCACTTTCATTGAGAGGGGTTGCCAAGCTTCCAAGAAATTACGAGTTTCCGAAAAACCAGCCAATATTTTTTCACCCATAATTCATCCTACTTGGTGGTATTGATCGGTACACAAATCCCACTTGGCTCACCAAATTTTGTTCTGCTAGGTTGAAGCGTTCGTCTACAGTAGCAGTTTTTATATTTAGGCTTCACTCCGTTCTCTGCTATATAGATAGATGAATTTGTAACTCTAACCAAACATGGTTTGTAGTAGCTCTTTGAAACTTTAGAAAATAAAGGAGTTCTCAGTTTTGTCTCGATGGTTTGTTTCCTCTTCAAGTAGCCCTAGGTACAGACGGTGGAAAAGCACTTTCATTGAGAGGGGTTGCCAAGCTTCTAAGAAATAACGAGTTTCGGAAATACCAGCAAATATTTTTTCACCCATTTTTGATGATACGTCGTGGTAATGACAAGTACACAAATCCCACTTGGCTCACCAAATTTTGTTCATCTAGGTTGAAGCGTTCTTCTACTGTAGCAGTTTTTATATTTAGGTTTCACTCTGTTCTCTCCTATATAGAGAGATGAATTTGGAACTGTAAATCCAACATGGTTTGCAGTAGCTCTTTGAAACTTGACAAAATAAGGTAGTTCTCAGTTTTGTCTCTATGTTTTGTTTTCTCTTCAAGTAGTCCTAGGCACAGAGTATGGAAAAACATTTTCATTGAGAGGGGTTGCCAAGTTTCTAAGAAATAACGAGTTTCCGAAATACCAGCAAATATTTTTTCACCGAATCTTGACGATACTAGGTGGTAATGATCAGTACACAAATCCCACTTGACTCACCAAATTTTGTTCTTCTAGGTTGAAGCGTTCGTCTACTGTAGCAGTTTTTATTTTCAGGTTTTACTCTGTTCTCTCCTATATAGATAGATGAATTTGGAACTCTAAATCAAACATGGTTTGTAGAAGCTCTTTGAAACTTGACAAAATAAAGGAGTTCTCAGTTTTGTCTCTATGATTTGTTTCTTCTTCAAGTAGCCCAAGGCCCAGACGGTGGAAAAGCACTTTCATTGAGAGGGGTTGCCAAGCTTCTAAGAAATAACGAGTTTCCGAAATACCAGCAAATATTTTTTCACCCAAACTTGATGATGCGTGGTGGTAAAGACATGTCCACAAATCCCACTTGGCTCAGCAAATTTTGTTCTTCTAAGTTGAAGCATTCGTTTACAGTAGCAGTTTTCATTTTTAGGTTGCACACTGTTCTCTCCAATATTGATAGATGAATTTGGAACTCTAAATACAACATGGTTTGCAGTAGCTCTTTGAAACTTGAATAAATATAGGAGTTTTCAGTTTTGTCTCTATGATTTGTTTCCGTTTCATGTAGCCCTAAGCAGAGACTGTGGAGAAGCACTTTCACTGAAAGGGGTTGCCAAGCTTCCAAGAAATTACGAGTTTCCGAAATACCAGCAAATATTTTTTCACCCAATATTCATGATACTTGGTGGTATTGATTGGCACACAAATCCCACTTGGCTCACCAAATTTTGTTCTTCTAGGTTGAAGCGATCGTCTACAGTAGCAGTTTTTATATTTAGGTTTCACTCTGTTTTCTGCTATAGAGATAGATGATTTTGGAACTCTAAATCAAACATGGTTTGTAGAAGCTCTTTGACACTTGACAAAATAAAGGAGTTCTCTGTTTTGTCTCTATGATTTGTTTCCTCTTCAAGTAGCCCTAGGCACAGACGGTGGAAAAGCACTTTCATTGAGAGGGGTGGCCAAGCTTCCAAGAAAATACGAGTTTCCGAAATACCAGCAAATATTTTTTCACCCAATCTTGATGATGCGTGGTGGTAATGACAAGTCCACAAATCCCACTTGGCTCAGCAAATTTTGTTCTTATAAGTTGAAGCGTACGTTTACAGTAGAAGTTTTCATTTTTAGGTTGCACACTGTTCTCTCCTATAGAGATAGATGAATTTGGAACTCCACGTACAACATGGTTTGCAGTAGCTCTTTGAAACTTGAGAAAATATAAGAGTTTTCAGTTTTGTCTCTATGATTTGTTTCCGTTTCATGTAGCCCTAAGCAGAGACTGTGGAAAAGCACTTGCATTCAGAGGGATGCCAAGCTTCCAAGAAATTACGAGTTTCCGAAATACCAGCAAATATTTTTTCACCCAAACTTGATGATATTTGGTGGTAATGATGAGTACACAAATCCAACTTGGCTCACCAAATTTTGTTCTTCTAGTTTGAAGCGTTCATTTAAAGTAGCAGTTTTTATTTTTTGGTTTCACTCTGTTCTCTCCTATATAGGCAGATGAATTTGGAACTCTAAATCCAACATGGTTTGTAGTAGCTCTTTGAAACTTGACAAAACAAAGGAGTTCTCAGTTTTGTCTTTATGGTTGGTTTTCTCTTCAAGTCGCCCTAGGCACAGACTGTGGAAAAGCACTTTCATTGAGAGGGTTGCCAAGCTTGTAAGAAATAACGAGTTTCCGAAATACCAGCAAATATATTTTCACCCAATCTTGATGATACTGGGTGGTAATGATCAGTACACAAATCCCACTTGGCTCACCAAATTTTCTTCTTCCAGGTTGAAGCGTTCGTTTACAATAGCACTTTTTATTTTTAGGTTTCCCTCTGTTCTCTCCTATATAGACAGATGAATTTGGAACTCTAAATCCAACATGGTTTGTAGTAGCTCTTTGAAACTTGACAAAATGAAGGAGTTCTCAGTTTTGTCTCTATGGTTGGTTTCCGATTCAATTCGCCCTAGGCACAAGAGGTGGAAAAGCACTTTCATTGAGAGGGTTGCCAAGCTTCTAAGAAATAACGAGTTTTCGAAATACCAGCGAATATTTTTTCACCCAAATTTGATGATACTTGGTGGTAATGATCAGTACACAAATGCCACTTGGCTCACCAAATTTTGTTCTTCTAGTTTGAAGCGTTCATTTACAGTAGCAGTTTTTATATTTTGGTTTCACTCTGTTCTCTCCTATATAGACAGATGAATTTGGAACTCTAAATCCAACATGGTTTGTAGTAGCTCTTTGAAACTTGACAAAATAAAGGAGTTCTAAGTATTGTCTCTATGGTTTGTTTCCTCTTCAAGTAGCCCTAGGCACAGACGGTGGAAAAGCACTTTCATTGAGAGGGGTTGCCAAGCTTCCAAGAAATTACGAGTTTCAGAAATACCAGCAAATATTTTTTCATCCAATCTTGATGACACGTGGTGGTAATGACAAGTCCACAATCCCACTTGGCTCACCAAATTTTGTACTTCTAGGTTGAAGCGTTCGTCTACAGTAGCAGTTTTTATATTTAGGTATCACTCTGTTCTCTCCTATATAGATAGATGAATTTGGAACACAAAATCCAATATGGTTTGCAGTAGCTCTTTGAAACTTGGCAAAATAAATTATTTTTCAGTTTTGTCTCTATGTTTTGTTTCCTCTTCAAGTAGTCCTAGGCACCGACGGTGGAAAAAAACTTTCATTGAGAGGGGTTGCCAAGTTTCTAAGAAATAACGAGTTTCCGAAATACCAGCAAATATTTTTTCACCGAATCTTGATGATACTTGGCGGTAATGATCGGTACACAAATCCCACTTGACTCACCAAATTTTGTTTTTCTAGGTTGATGCGATCGTTTTCAGTAGCAGATCATATTTTTAGGTTTCCCTCTGTTCTCTCCTGTATAGATAGATGAATTTGGAACACTAAATCCAACATGGTGTGTAGTAGCTCTTTGAAATTTGACAAAATAGAGGAATTGTCAGATTGTCTCTATGATTTGTTTCCGCTTCATGTAGCCCTAACCAGAGACTGTGAAAAAGCACATTCATTGAAAGGGGTTGCCAAACTTCCAAGAAATTACGAGTTTCCGAAATACCAGCAAATATTTTTTCACCCAATGTTGATGATACTTGGTGGCAATGATCAGTACACAAATCCCACTTGGCTCACCAAGTTTTGTTCTTCTGGGTTGAAGCGTTCGTCTACAGTAGCAGTTTTTATATTTAGGTTTCAATTTGTTCTCTCCTATATAGACAGATGAATTTGGAACTCTAAATCCAACATGGTTTGTAGTAGCTCTTTGAAACTTGACAAAATAAAGGAGTTCTCAGTTTTGTCTTTATGGTTGGTTTCCGATTCAATTCGCCCAAGGCACAAGAGGTGGAAAAGCACTTTCATTGAGAGGGTTGCCAAGCTTCTAAGAAATAACGAGTTTTCGAAATACCAGCGAATATTTTTTCACCCAAATTTGATGATACTTGGTGGTAATGATCAGTACACAAATGCCACTTGGCTCACCAAATTTTGTTCTTCTAGTTTGAAGCGTTCATTTACAGTAGCAGTTTTTATATTTTGGTTTCACTCTGTTCTCTCCTATATAGACAGATGAATTTGGAACTCTAAATCCAACATGGTTTGTAGTAGCTCTTTGAAACTTGACAAAATAAAGGAGTTCTAAGTATTGTCTCTATGGTTTGTTTCCTCTTCAAGTAGCCCTAGGCACAGACGGTGGAAAAGCACTTTCATTGAGAGGGGTTGCCAAGCTTCCAAGAAATTACGAGTTTCAGAAATACCAGCAAATATTTTTTCATCCAATCTTGATGACACGTGGTGGTAATGACAAGTCCACAATCCCACTTGGCTCACCAAATTTTGTTTTTCTAAGTTAAAGCGTTCTTTTACAGTAGCAGTTTTTATTTTTAGGTTTCACTCTGTTCTCTCCTATATAGATAGATGAATTTGGAACTGTAAATCCAACATGGTTTGTAGTAGCTCTTTGAACCTTGACAAAATAAAGGAGTTTTCAGTTTTGTCTCTATGATTTGTTTCCGCTTCAAGTAGCCCTAAGCAGAGACTGTGGAAAAGCACTTTCATTGAGAGTGGTTGCCAAGCTTCTAAGAAATAACGAGTTTCCAAATTACCAGCAAATATTTTTTCACCCAATCTTGGTGATACTTGGTGGTGAAGATCAGTACCCAAATCCCACTTGGCTCACCACATTTTGTTCTTCTCGGTTGAAGCGTTCATCTACAGTAGCAGTTTTTATATTTAGGTTTCACTCTGTTCTCTGCTATATAGATAGATGAATTTGGAACTCTAATTCCAACATGGTTTGTAGTAGCTCTTTGAAACTTGACGAAAGAAAGGAGTTCTCATTTTGGCTCTATGGTTTGTTTCCTCTCAATTAGCCCTCGCACCGACGGTTGAAAGGCACTTTCATTGAGAGGGTTTGCCAAGCTTCTAAGAAATAACAAGTTTCCGAATTACCAGCAAATATTTTTTCACCCAATCTTGATGATACTTGGTGGTGAAGATCAGTACACAAATCCCACTTGGCTCACAAATTTTGTTCTTCTAGGTTGAAGCGTTCGTCTACATTAGCAGTTTTTATGTTTAGGTTTCACTCTGTTCTCTGCTATATAGATAGATGAATTTGGAACTCTAAATCCAACAGGGTTTGTAGTGGCTCTTTGAAACTTGACAAAATAAAGGAGTTCTCAGTTTTGTCTCTATGGTTTGTTTCCTCTTAGAGTAGCCCTAGGCAGAGACGGTGAAAAAGCACTTTCATTGAGAGGGGTTGCCAAGATTCCAAGAAATTACGAGTTTCCGAAATACCAGCAAATATTTTTTCACCCAATCTTGGTGATACGTGGTGGTAATGACAAGTCCACAATCCCAATTGGATCACCAAATTTTGTTCTTCTAAGTTAAAGCGTTATTTTACAGTAGCAGTTTTTATTTTTTGGTTTCACTCTGTTCTCTCCTATACAGATAGATGAATTTGGAACTCTAAATCCAACATGGTTTGTAGTAGCTCTTTGAACCTTGACAAAATAAAGGAGTTCTCAGTTTTGTCTCTATGATTTGTTTCTGCTTCAAGTAGCCCTAAGCTGAGACTGTGGAAAAGCACTTTCATTGAGAGGGGTTGCCAAGCTTCTAAGAAATAACGAGTTTCCAAATTACCAGCAAATATTTTTTCACCCAATCTTGATGATACTTGGTGATGAAGATCAGTACACAAATCCCACTTGGCTCTCCACATTTTGTTCTTCTAGGTTGAAGTGTTCATCTACAGTAGCAGGTTTTATATTTAGGTTTCACTCTGTTCTCTGCTATATAGATAGATGAATTTGGAACTCTAAATCCAACATGGTTTGTAGTAGCTCTTTGAAACTTGACAAAAGAAAGGAGTTCTCATTTTGGCCCTATGGTTTGTTTTCACTTCAATTAGCCCACGCTCCGACAGTGGAAAAGCACTTTCATTGAGAGGGTTTGCCGAGCTTCTAAGAAATAACGTGTTTCCGAAATACCAGCAAATATTTTTTCACCCAATCTTGATGATACTTGGTGGTAATGATCAGTACACAAAATCCACTTGGCTCACCAAATTTTGTTCTACTACTTTGAAGCATTCGTTTACAGTAGCAGGTTTTATTTTTAGGTTTCACTCTGTTCTCTCCTATATAGATAGATGAATTTGGAACTCTAAATCCTTCATGGTTTGTAGTACTCTTTGAAACTTGACAAAATAAAGGAGGTCTCAGTTTTTTCTCTACGGATTGTTTCCTCTTTAATAGCCCTATGCACTGACTGTGGAAAAGCACTTTCTTTGAGAGGGGTTGCCAAGCTTCCAAGAAATTACGAGTTTCCAATATACCAGCAAATATTTTTTTCACCCAATGTTGATGATACTTGGTGGTAATGATCAGTACACAAATCCCACTTGGCTCACCAAATATTGTTCTTCCAGGTTGAAGCGTTCGTCTACAGTAGCAGTTTTTATGTTTAGGTTTCACTCTGTTCTCTGCTATATAGATAGATGAATTTGGAACTCTAAATCCAACATTGTTTGTAGTGGCTCTTTGAAACTTGACAAAATAAAGGAGTTCTGAGTTTTGTCTCTATGGTTTATTTCCTCTTCAAGTAGCCCTAGGCACAGACTGTAGAAAAACACTTTCATTGAGAGGGGTTGCGAATCTTCTAAGAAATAACGAGTTTTCGAAATACCAGCAAAAATTTTTTAACCCAATATTGATGATACTTGGTGGTAATGATCAGTACACAAATCCTACTTGTCTCACCAAATTGTGTTCTTCTAGGTTGAAGCGTTCGTCTACAGTAGCAGTTTTTATATTTAGGTTTCACTCTGTTCTCTCCTATATAGATAGATGAATTTGGACCTCTAAATCCAACATGGTTTGTAGTAGTTCTTTGAAACTTGACAAAATAAAGGTGTTCTCAGTTTTGTCTCTATGATTTGTTTCCACTTCAAGTAGCCCTAAGCAGAGTCTGTGGAAAAGCACTTTCATTGTGAGGGTAGCCACGCTTCTGAGAAATAACGAGTTTCCGAAATACCAGCAAATATTTTTACACCCTAACTTGATGATACTTGGTGGTAATGATCAGTACACAAAACCCACTTTACTCATTGAATTTTGTTCTTCTAGGTTGAAGCGTTTATCTACAGTAGCAGTTTTTATATTTAGGTTTCACTCTGTTCTCTCCTATATAAATAGATGAATTTGGAACTCTAAATCCAATATGGTTTGTAGTAGCTCTTTGAATCTTGACAAAATAAAGGAGTTCTCAGTTTTGTCTCCATGATTTGTATCCGCTTAAAGTAGACCTAAGCAGATACTGTGGAAAAGCACTTTCATTGAGAACGGTTGCCAATCTTCCAAGAAATTACGAGTTTCCGAAATACCAACAAATATTTTCTCACCCAATCTTGATGATGCTTGGTGGTAATGACAAGTCCACAAATCCCTCTTGGCTCTCCAAATTTTGTTCTTCTAAGTTGAAGCGTTAGTTTACAGAAGCAGTTTTTATTTTTAGGTTTCACTCTGTTCTCTGCTATATAGATAGATGAATTTGGAACTCTAAATCCAACATGGTTTGTAGTAGCTTTTTTAAACTTGACAAAATAAAGGAGTTCTCAGTTTTGTCTCTATGATTTGTTTCCGCTTCAAGTAGCCCTAAGCAGAGACTGTGGAAAATCACTTTCATTCAGATGGGTTGCCAAGCTTCCAAGAAATTACGAGTTCCAAAATACCAGCAAATATTTTTTCACCCAATCTTGATGATACTTGGTCCTAATGATCAGTACACAAAACCAACTTTACTCATTGAATTTTGTTCTTCTAGGTTGAAGCGTTCATCTACAGTAGCAGTTTTTATATGTAGGTTTCACTCTGTTCTCTCCTATATAGATAGATGAATTTGGAACTCTAAATCCAACATGGTTTGTAGTGGGTCTTTGAAACTTGACAAAATAAAGGAGTTCTCAGTTTTGTCTCTATGATATGTGTCCGCTTCAACTAGCCCTAACCAGAGACTGTGGAAAAGCACTTTCATTGAGAGGGGTTGCCAAGCTTCCAAGAAATTATGAGTTTCCGAAATACCAGCAAATATTTTTTTCACCCAAAGTTTATGATACTTGGTGGTAATGATCGGTACACAAATCCCACTTGACTCACCAAATTTTGTTCTTCTAGGTTGATGCGTTCGTTTTCAGTAGCAGTTTTAATTTTTAGGTTTCACTCTGTTCTCTCCTATATAGATAGATGAATTTGGAACTCTAAGTCCAACATGGTTTGTAGTTGCACTTTGAAACGTGACAAAAGAAAGGAGTTCTGATTTTGGCTCTATGGTTTGTTTCCTCTTCAAGTAGCCCTAGGCACACACTGTGGAAAAGCACTTTCATTGAGAGGGTTGCCAAGCTTCTAAGAAATAACGAGTTGCCAAAATACCAGCAAATATTTTTACACCCAATCTTGATGATACTTGGTGGTAATGATCAGTACACAAATCCCACTAGGCTCACCAAATTTTGTTGTTCTAGTTTGAAGCATTCGTCGACAGTAGCAGATTTTATACTTAGGTTTCAATCTGTTCTCTCCTATATAGATAGATGAATTTCGAACTATAAATCCAACATGGTTTGTAGTAGTTCTTTGAAACTTGACAAAATAAAGGAGTTCTCAGTTTTGTATCTATGATTTGTTTCCACTTCAAGTAGCCCTAAGCAGAGACTGTGGAAAAGCACTTTCATTGTGAGGGGTAGCCACGCTTCTGAGAAATAACGAGTTTCCGAAATACCAGCAAATATTTTACACCCAAGCTTGATGATACTTGGTGGTAATGATCAGTACACAAATCCCACTTGGCTCACCAAATTTTATTCTTGTAGATTGAAGCGTTCGTCTACAGTAGCAGTTTTTTTATTTAGGTTTCACTCTGTTCTCTCTTATATACATAGATGAATTTGGAACTCTAAATCCAACATGTTTTGTAGTAGCTCTTTGGAACTTGACAAAATAAAGGGTTTCTCAGTTTTGTCTCTATGGTTTGTTTTCTCTTCAAGTAGCCCTAAGCAGAGACTTTGGAAAAGCACTTTCATTGAAAGGGGTTGCCAAGCTTCCAAGAAATTACGAGTTTACGAAATACCAGCAAATATTTTTCAACCCAATCTTGATGATACGTGGTGGTAATGACAAGTACACAAATCCCACTTGGCTCACCAAATTTTGTTCTTCTAGGTTGAAGTGTTCGTCTACAGTAGCAGTTTTTATTTTTAGGTTTCACTCTGTTCTTTCCTATATAGATAGATGAATTTGGAACTCTAAATCCAACATGGTTTGTAGTGGTTTTTTGAAACTTGACAAAATAATGGAGTACTCAGTTTTGTCTCTATGGTTTGTTTCCTCTTCAAGTAGCCCTAGGCACAGACTGTTGAAAAGCACTTTCATTGAGAGGGGTGCCAAGCTTCTAAGAAATAACGAGTTTCCGATATACCAGCAAATATTTTTTCTCCCAATGTTGATGATACTTGGTGGTAATGATCAGTACACAAAACCCACTTTGCTCACCAAACTTTGTTCTTCTAGGTTGAAGCGCTCGTCTACAGTAGCAGTTTTTATATTTAGGTTTCACTCTGTTCTCTCCTATATAGATAGATGAATTTGGAACTCTAAATTCAACATGGTTTGTAGTAGCTCTTTGAAACTTGACAAAAGAAAGGAGTTCTCAGTTTTGTTTCTATGGTTTGTTTCCTCTTCAAGTAGTCCTAGGCACAGACTGTGGAAAAGCACTTTCATTGAGTGGGGTTGCCAAGCTTCAAAGAAATAACGAGTTGCCAAAATACCAGCAAATATTTTTTCACCCAATGTTGATGATACTAGGTGGTAATGATCAGTACACAAATCCCACTTGGCTCACCAAATTTTGTTCTTCTACTTTGAAGCATTCGTCTACAGTAGCAGTTTTTATGTTTAGGTTTCACTCTATTCTCTGCTATATAGATAGATGAATTTGGAACTCGAAATCCAACATGGTTTGTAGTGGCTCTTTGAAACTTGACAAAATAAAGGAGTTCTCAGTTTTGTCTCTATGGTTTGTTTCCTCTTCAAGTAGCCCTAGGCACAGACTGTGGAAAAGCACTTTCATTGAGAGGGGTTGCCAAGCTTCTAAGAAATAACGAGTTTCCGAAATACCAGCAAATATTTTTTAACCCAATCTTGATGATATTGGTGGTAATGACAAGTACACAAATCCCACTTGGCTCACCAAATTCTGTTCTTCTAGGTTGAAGCGTTCGTCTACAGTAGCAGTTTTTCTTTTTAAGTTTCACTCTGTTCTCTCCTATATAGATAGATGAATTTGGAACTCTAAATCCAACATGGTTTGTAGTAGCTCTTTGAAAGTTGACAAAAGAAAGGAGTTCCCAGATTTGTCTCTATGGTTTGTTTCCTATTGAATTAGCCTTAGGCACCGAGGGTGCAAAAGCACTTTCATTGAGAGGGGTGCCAAGCTTCTAAGAAATAACGAGTTTCCGAAATACCAGCAAATATTTTTTCTCCCAATGTTGATGATACTTGGTGGTAATGATCAGTACACAAAACCCACTTTGCTCAACAAACTTTTTTCTTTTAGGTTGAAGCGCTCGTCTACAGTAGCAGTTTTTATATTTAGGTTTCACTCTGTTCTCTCCTATATAGATAGATGAATTTGGAACTCTAAATCCAACATGGTTTGTAGTAGCTCTTTGAAACTTGACAAAAGAAAGGAGTTCTCAGTTTGGTTTCTATGGTTTGTTTCCTCTTCAAGTAGTCCTAGGCACAGACTGTGGAAAAGCACTTTCATTGAGTTGGGTTGCCAATATTCAAAGAAATAACGAGTTGCCAAAATACCAGCAAATATTTTTTCCCTATGTTGATGATACTAGGTGGTAATGATCAGTTCACAAATCCCACTTGGCTCACCAAATTTTGTTCTTCTACTTTGAAGCATTCGTCTACAGTAGCAGTTTTTATGTTTAGGTTTCACTCTGTTCTCTGCTATATAGATAGATGAATTTGGAACTCGAAATCCAACATGGTTTGAAGTGGCTCTTTGAAACTTGACAAAATAAAGGAGTTCTCAGTTTTTTCTATATGGTTTGTTTCCTCTTCAAGTAGCCCTTGGCACAGACTGTGGAAAAGCACTTTCATTGAGAGGGGTTGCCAAGCTTCTAAGAAATAACGAGTTTCCGAAATACCAGCAAATATTTTTTCACCCAATGTTGATGATACATGGTGGTAATGACAAGTACACAAATCCCACCTGGCTTACCAAATTTTTTTCTTTTAGGTTGAAGCGTTCGTTTACAGTGGCAGTTTTTATTTTTAAGTTTCACTCTGTTCTCTCCTATAAAGATAGATGAATTTGGAACTCTAAATCCAACACGGTTTGTAGTAGCTATTTGAAACTTGACAAAATAAAGGAGTTCTCAGTTTTGTCTCTATAATTTGTTTCCACTTCAAGTAGCCCTAAGCAGAGACTGTGGAAAAGCACTTTCATTGTGAGGGGTTGCCAAGCTTCTGAGAAATAACGAGTTTCCGAAATACCTGCAAATATTTTGACACCCAATCTTGATGATCCTTGTTGGTAATGATCAGTACACAAATCCCACTTTACTCACCAAATTTTGTTCTTCTAGGTTGAAGCGTTCGTCTACAGTAGCAGATTTTATACTAGGTTTCAATCTGTTCTCTCCTATATAGATAGATGAATTTCGAACTCTAAATCCAACATGGTTTGTAGTAGTTCTTTGAAACTTGAGAAAATAAAGGAGTTCTCAGTTTTGTGTCTATGATTTGTTTCCACTTCAAGTAGCCCTAAGCAGAGACTGTGGAAAAGCACTTTCATTGTGAGGGGTAGCCACGCTTCTGAGAAATAACGAGTTTCCGAAATACCAGCAAATATTTTTTCACCCAATCTTGATGATACTTGGTGGTGATGATCGGTACACAATTCCCACTTGGCTCACCAAATTCTGTTCTTCTAGGTTGAAGCGTTCGTCTACAGTAGCAGTTTTTATATTTAGGTTTCACTCTGTTCTCTCCTATATAGATAAATTAATTTGATCTCTAAATACAACATGGTTTGTAGTGGCTCTTTGAAACTTGACAAAATAAAGGAGTTCTCAGTTTTGTCTCCATGGTTTGTTTCCTCTTCAAGTAGCCCTAGGCACAGACTGTGGAAAAGAACTTTCATTGTGAGGCGTTGCCCAGCTTCTAAGAAATAACGAGTTTCCGAAAAACTAGCAAATATTTTTTCACCCAATCTTGATGATACTTGGTGGTAATGATCAGTACACAAATCCCACTTGGCTCACCAAATTTTGTTCTTCTACTTTGAAGCATTCGTTTACAGTTGCATTTTTTATTCGTAGGTTTCACTCTGTTCTCTCCTATATAGATAGATGAATTTGGAACTCAAAATCCTACATGGTTTGTAGTAGCTCTTTGAAACTTGACAAAAAAACGGAGGTCTCAGTTTTGTCTCTATGGATAGTTTCCTCTTTAAGTAGCCCTAGGCACTGACTGTGGAAAAGCACTTTCATTGAGAGGGGTTGCCAAGCTTCCAAGAAATTACGAGTTTCCCAAATACCAGCAAATATTTTTTTCACCCAATCTTGATGATACTTGGTGGTAATGATCAGTACACAAATCCCACTTGGCTCACCAAATATTGTTCTTCCAGGTTGAAGCGTTCATCTACAGTAGCAGTTTTTATGTTTAGGTTTCACTCTGTTCTCTGCTATATAGATAGATGAATTTGGAACTCTAAATCCAACATGGTTTGTAGTGGGTCTTTGAAACTTGACAAAATAAAGGAGTTCTCAGTTTTGTCTCTATGATATGTGTCCGCTTCAACTAGCCCTAACCAGAGACTGTGGAAAAGCACTTTCATTGAGAGGGGTTGCCAAGCTTCCAAGAAATTATGAGTTTCCGAAATACCAGCAAATATTTTTTTCACCCAAAGTTTATGATACTTGGTGGTAATGATCGGTACACAAATCCCACTTGACTCACCAAATTTTGTTCTTCTAGGTTGATGCGTTCGTTTTCAGTAGCAGTTTTAATTTTTAGGTTTCACTCTGTTCTCTCCTATATAGATAGATGAATTTGGAACTCTAAGTCCAACATGGTTTGTAGTTGCACTTTGAAACGTGACAAAAGAAAGGAGTTCTGATTTTGGCTCTATGGTTTGTTTCCTCTTCAAGTAGCCCTAGGCACACACTGTGGAAAAGCACTTTCATTGAGAGGGTTGCCAAGCTTCTAAGAAATAACGAGTTGCCAAAATACCAGCAAATATTTTTACACCCAATCTTGATGATACTTGGTGGTAATGATCAGTACACAAATCCCACTAGGCTCACCAAATTTTGTTGTTCTAGTTTGAAGCATTCGTCGACAGTAGCAGATTTTATACTTAGGTTTCAATCTGTTCTCTCCTATATAGATAGATGAATTTCGAACTATAAATCCAACATGGTTTGTAGTAGTTCTTTGAAACTTGACAAAATAAAGGAGTTCTCAGTTTTGTATCTATGATTTGTTTCCACTTCAAGTAGCCCTAAGCAGAGACTGTGGAAAAGCACTTTCATTGTGAGGGGTAGCCACGCTTCTGAGAAATAACGAGTTTCCGAAATACCAGCAAATATTTTACACCCAAGCTTGATGATACTTGGTGGTAATGATCAGTACACAAATCCCACTTGGCTCACCAAATTTTATTCTTGTAGATTGAAGCGTTCGTCTACAGTAGCAGTTTTTTTATTTAGGTTTCACTCTGTTCTCTCTTATATACATAGATGAATTTGGAACTCTAAATCCAACATGTTTTGTAGTAGCTCTTTGGAACTTGACAAAATAAAGGGTTTCTCAGTTTTGTCTCTATGGTTTGTTTTCTCTTCAAGTAGCCCTAAGCAGAGACTTTGGAAAAGCACTTTCATTGAAAGGGGTTGCCAAGCTTCCAAGAAATTACGAGTTTACGAAATACCAGCAAATATTTTTCAACCCAATCTTGATGATACGTGGTGGTAATGACAAGTACACAAATCCCACTTGGCTCACCAAATTTTGTTCTTCTAGGTTGAAGTGTTCGTCTACAGTAGCAGTTTTTATTTTTAGGTTTCACTCTGTTCTTTCCTATATAGATAGATGAATTTGGAACTCTAAATCCAACATGGTTTGTAGTGGTTTTTTGAAACTTGACAAAATAATGGAGTACTCAGTTTTGTCTCTATGGTTTGTTTCCTCTTCAAGTAGCCCTAGGCACAGACTGTTGAAAAGCACTTTCATTGAGAGGGGTGCCAAGCTTCTAAGAAATAACGAGTTTCCGATATACCAGCAAATATTTTTTCTCCCAATGTTGATGATACTTGGTGGTAATGATCAGTACACAAAACCCACTTTGCTCACCAAACTTTGTTCTTCTAGGTTGAAGCGCTCGTCTACAGTAGCAGTTTTTATATTTAGGTTTCACTCTGTTCTCTCCTATATAGATAGATGAATTTGGAACTCTAAATTCAACATGGTTTGTAGTAGCTCTTTGAAACTTGACAAAAGAAAGGAGTTCTCAGTTTTGTTTCTATGGTTTGTTTCCTCTTCAAGTAGTCCTAGGCACAGACTGTGGAAAAGCACTTTCATTGAGTGGGGTTGCCAAGCTTCAAAGAAATAACGAGTTGCCAAAATACCAGCAAATATTTTTTCACCCAATGTTGATGATACTAGGTGGTAATGATCAGTACACAAATCCCACTTGGCTCACCAAATTTTGTTCTTCTACTTTGAAGCATTCGTCTACAGTAGCAGTTTTTATGTTTAGGTTTCACTCTATTCTCTGCTATATAGATAGATGAATTTGGAACTCGAAATCCAACATGGTTTGTAGTGGCTCTTTGAAACTTGACAAAATAAAGGAGTTCTCAGTTTTGTCTCTATGGTTTGTTTCCTCTTCAAGTAGCCCTAGGCACAGACTGTGGAAAAGCACTTTCATTGAGAGGGGTTGCCAAGCTTCTAAGAAATAACGAGTTTCCGAAATACCAGCAAATATTTTTTAACCCAATCTTGATGATATTGGTGGTAATGACAAGTACACAAATCCCACTTGGCTCACCAAATTCTGTTCTTCTAGGTTGAAGCGTTCGTCTACAGTAGCAGTTTTTCTTTTTAAGTTTCACTCTGTTCTCTCCTATATAGATAGATGAATTTGGAACTCTAAATCCAACATGGTTTGTAGTAGCTCTTTGAAAGTTGACAAAAGAAAGGAGTTCCCAGATTTGTCTCTATGGTTTGTTTCCTATTGAATTAGCCTTAGGCACCGAGGGTGCAAAAGCACTTTCATTGAGAGGGGTGCCAAGCTTCTAAGAAATAACGAGTTTCCGAAATACCAGCAAATATTTTTTCTCCCAATGTTGATGATACTTGGTGGTAATGATCAGTACACAAAACCCACTTTGCTCAACAAACTTTTTTCTTTTAGGTTGAAGCGCTCGTCTACAGTAGCAGTTTTTATATTTAGGTTTCACTCTGTTCTCTCCTATATAGATAGATGAATTTGGAACTCTAAATCCAACATGGTTTGTAGTAGCTCTTTGAAACTTGACAAAAGAAAGGAGTTCTCAGTTTGGTTTCTATGGTTTGTTTCCTCTTCAAGTAGTCCTAGGCACAGACTGTGGAAAAGCACTTTCATTGAGTTGGGTTGCCAATATTCAAAGAAATAACGAGTTGCCAAAATACCAGCAAATATTTTTTCCCTATGTTGATGATACTAGGTGGTAATGATCAGTTCACAAATCCCACTTGGCTCACCAAATTTTGTTCTTCTACTTTGAAGCATTCGTCTACAGTAGCAGTTTTTATGTTTAGGTTTCACTCTGTTCTCTGCTATATAGATAGATGAATTTGGAACTCGAAATCCAACATGGTTTGAAGTGGCTCTTTGAAACTTGACAAAATAAAGGAGTTCTCAGTTTTTTCTATATGGTTTGTTTCCTCTTCAAGTAGCCCTTGGCACAGACTGTGGAAAAGCACTTTCATTGAGAGGGGTTGCCAAGCTTCTAAGAAATAACGAGTTTCCGAAATACCAGCAAATATTTTTTCACCCAATGTTGATGATACATGGTGGTAATGACAAGTACACAAATCCCACCTGGCTTACCAAATTTTTTTCTTTTAGGTTGAAGCGTTCGTTTACAGTGGCAGTTTTTATTTTTAAGTTTCACTCTGTTCTCTCCTATAAAGATAGATGAATTTGGAACTCTAAATGCAACACGGTTTGTAGTAGCTATTTGAAACTTGACAAAATAAAGGAGTTCTCAGTTTTGTCTCTATAATTTGTTTCCACTTCAAGTAGCCCTAAGCAGAGACTGTGGAAAAGCACTTTCATTGTGAGGGGTTGCCAAGCTTCTGAGAAATAACGAGTTTCCGAAATACCTGCAAATATTTTGACACCCAATCTTGATGATCCTTGTTGGTAATGATCAGTACACAAATCCCACTTTACTCACCAAATTTTGTTCTTCTAGGTTGAAGCGTTCGTCTACAGTAGCAGATTTTATACTAGGTTTCAATCTGTTCTCTCCTATATAGATAGATGAATTTCGAACTCTAAATCCAACATGGTTTGTAGTAGTTCTTTGAAACTTGAGAAAATAAAGGAGTTCTCAGTTTTGTGTCTATGATTTGTTTCCACTTCAAGTAGCCCTAAGCAGAGACTGTGGAAAAGCACTTTCATTGTGAGGGGTAGCCACGCTTCTGAGAAATAACGAGTTTCCGAAATACCAGCAAATATTTTTTCACCCAATCTTGATGATACTTGGTGGTGATGATCGGTACACAATTCCCACTTGGCTCACCAAATTCTGTTCTTCTAGGTTGAAGCGTTCGTCTACAGTAGCAGTTTTTATATTTAGGTTTCACTCTGTTCTCTCCTATATAGATAAATTAATTTGATCTCTAAATACAACATGGTTTGTAGTGGCTCTTTGAAACTTGACAAAATAAAGGAGTTCTCAGTTTTGTCTCCATGGTTTGTTTCCTCTTCAAGTAGCCCTAGGCACAGACTGTGGAAAAGAACTTTCATTGTGAGGCGTTGCCCAGCTTCTAAGAAATAACGAGTTTCCGAAAAACTAGCAAATATTTTTTCACCCAATCTTGATGATACTTGGTGGTAATGATCAGTACACAAATCCCACTTGGCTCACCAAATTTTGTTCTTCTACTTTGAAGCATTCGTTTACAGTTGCATTTTTTATTCGTAGGTTTCACTCTGTTCTCTCCTATATAGATAGATGAATTTGGAACTCAAAATCCTACATGGTTTGTAGTAGCTCTTTGAAACTTGACAAAAAAACGGAGGTCTCAGTTTTGTCTCTATGGATAGTTTCCTCTTTAAGTAGCCCTAGGCACTGACTGTGGAAAAGCACTTTCATTGAGAGGGGTTGCCAAGCTTCCAAGAAATTACGAGTTTCCCAAATACCAGCAAATATTTTTTTCACCCAATCTTGATGATACTTGGTGGTAATGATCAGTACACAAATCCCACTTGGCTCACCAAATATTGTTCTTCCAGGTTGAAGCGTTCATCTACAGTAGCAGTTTTTATGTTTAGGTTTCACTCTGTTCTCTGCTATATAGATAGATGAATTTGGAACTCTAAATCCAACAAGGTTTGCAGTAGCTCTTTGAAACTTGAAAATATAAATGAGTTCTCAGTTTTTTCTCTATGATTTGTTTCCGCTTCAAGTAGCCTTAAGCAGAGACTGTGGAAAAGCACTTTCATTGAGAGGGGTTGCCAAGCTTCCAAGAAATTAAGAGTTTCAGAAATACCAAAATATTTTTTCACCCAATGTTGATGATACTTGGTGGTAATGATCGGTACACAAATCCACTTGGCTCACCAAATTTTGTTCTTGTAGGTTGAAGCGTTCATCTACAATAGCAATTTTTATATTTAGGTTTCACTCTGTTCGCTGCTATATAGATAGATGAATTTGGAACTCTATATCCAATATGGTTTGTAGTAGCTCTTTGAAACTTGACAAAATAAAGGAGTTCTCAGTTTTGTCTCTATGGTTTGTTTCCTCTTCAAGTACACCTAGGAACACACTGTGGAAAAGCACTTTCATTGAGTGGGGTTGCCAAGCTTCTAAGAAATAAAGAGTTTTCGAAATACCAGCAAATATTTTTTCACGCAATCTTGATGACACTTGGCAGTAATGATCAGTATACAAATCCCACTAGGCTCACCAAATTTTGTTCTTCTAGGTTGAAGCGTTCGTCTACAGTAGCAGTTTTAATATTTAGGTTTCACTCTGTTCTCTGCTATATAGATAGATGAATTTGGAACTCTAAATCCAACATGGTTTGTAGTAGCTCTTTGAAACTTGACAAAATAAAGGAGTTCTCAGTTTTGTTTCTATGGTTTGTTTCCTCTTCAAGTAGTCCTAGGCACATATGGTGTAAAAGCACTTTCATTGGTTGGAGTTGCCAAGCTTCTAAGAAATAACGAGTTTCCAAAATACCAGCAAATATTTTTTCACCCAATCTTGATGATACTTGGTGGTAATGATCGGTACACAAATGCCACTTGGCTCACCAAAATTTGTTCTTCTACTTTGAAGCATTCGTTTACAGTAGCAGTTTTTATTGTTAGGTTTCACTCTGTTCTCTCCAGTAGCAGTTTTTATTGTTAGGTTTCACTCTGTTCTCTCCTATATAGATAGATGAATTTGGAACTCTAAATCCTACATGGTTTGTAGTAGCTCTTTGAAACTTGACAAAATAAAGGAGGTCTCAGTTTTTTCTCTATGGATTTTTTGCTCTTTAAGTAGCCTTAGGCACTGACTGTGGAAAAGCATTTTCATTGAGAGGGGTTGCCAAGCTTCCAAGAAATTACGAGTTTCAGAAATACCAGAAAATATTTTTTTCACCCAATGTTGATGATACTTGGTGGTAATTATCAGTACACAAATCCCACTTGGCTCACCAAATATTGTTCTTCCAGGTTGAAACGTTCGTATACAGTAGCAGTTTTTATGTTTAGGTTTCACTCTGTTCTCTGCTATATAGATAGATGAATTTGGAAGTCTAAATCCAACATGGTTTGTAGTGGCTCTTTGAAACTTGAGAAAATAAAGGAGTTCTCAGTATTGTCTCTATTGTTTGTTTCCTCTTAAAGTAGCCCTAGGCACAGACTGTGGAAAAGCACTTTCATGGAGAGGAGTTGCCAAGCTTCCAAGAAATAACGAGTTTCCGATTTACCAGCAAATATTTTTTCACCCAATCTTGATGATACTTGGTGGTGAAGATCGGTACACAAATCCCACTTGGCTCACCAATTTTGTTCTTCTGGGTTGAAGCGTTCGTCTACAGTAGCAGTTTTTATATTTAGGTTTCACTCTGTTCTCTCCTATATAGATAGATTAATTTGGAACTCTAAATCCAATATGGTTTGTAGTAGCTCTTTGAAACTTGACAAAATAAAAAAGTTCTCAGTTTTGTCTCTATGATTTGTTTCCGCTTCAAGTAGCCCTAAGCAGAGACTGTAGAAAAGCACTTTCATTGAGAGGGGTTGCCAAGCTTCTCAGAAATAATGAGTTTCCGAAATACCAGCAAATATTTTTTCACCCTATCTTGATGATACTTGATGGTAAGGACAAGTACACAAATCCCACTTTGCTCACCAAACTTTGTTCTTCTAGGTTGAAGCATTCGTCTACAGTAGCAGTTTTTATTTTTAGGTTTACTCTGTTCTCTCCTACATAGATAGATGAATTTGGAACTCTAAATCTAACATGGTTTGTAGTAGCTCTTTGAAACTTGACAAAATAAAGGAGTTCTCAGTTTTGTCTCTATGATTTGTTTCCTCTTCAAGTATCCCTGGCACAGACTGTGGAAAAGCACTTTCATTGAGAGGGGTTGCCAAACCTCCAAGAAATTACGAGTTTCCGAAATACCAGCAAATGTTTTTTCACCCAATATTGATGATACTTGGTATTTAAGATTGGTACACAAATCCCACTTGACTCACCAAATTTTGCTCTTCTGGGTTGAAGCGTTCGTTTTCCGAAGCAGTTTTTATTTTTAGGTTTCACTCTGTTCTCTGCTTTATAGATAGATGAATTTGGAACTCTAAATCCAACATGGTTTGTAGTAGCTCTTTGAAACTTGAAAAAATAAAGGAGTTCTCAATTTTTTCTCTATGGTTTGTTTCCTCTTTAAGTACCCCTAGGAACAGACTGTGGAAAAGCACTTTCATTGAGTGGGGTTGCCAAGCTCCTAAGAAATAACGAGTTTCCAAAATACCAGCAAATGTTTTTTTCACGCAAACTTGATGACACTTGGTGGTAATGATCAGTACACAAATCCTACTTGGCTCACCAAATTTTGTTCTTCTAGGTTGAAGAGTTCGTCTACAGTAGCAGTTTTTATATTTAGGTTTCACTCTGTTCTCTCCTATATAGATAGATGAATTTGGAACTCTAAATCCAATATGGTTTGTAGTTGCTCTTTGAAACTTGACAAAGTAAAGGAGTTCTCAGTTTTGTCTCTATGATTTGTTTCCGCTTCATGTAGCCCTAAGCAGAGACTGTGGAAAAGCACTTTCATTGAAAGGGGTTACCAATTTTCCAAGAAATTACGAGTTTCCGAAATACCAGCAAATATTTTTACACCCAAGCTTGATGATACTTGGTGGTAATGATCGGTACAGAAATCCCACTTGGCTCACCAAATTTTGTCCTTCTAGGTTGAAGCGTTCGTTTACAGTAGCAGTTTTTATTTTTAGGTTTCACTCTGTTCTCCTATATAGATAGATGAATTTGGAACACTAAATCCAACTTGGTTTGTAGTAGCTCTTTGAAACTTGACAAAATAAAGGAGTTCTCAGATTTGTCTTTATGGTTTGTTTCCTCTTCAATTACCCCTAGGAACAGACTGTGGAAAAGCACTTTCATTGAGTATGTTTGCCATGCTTCTAAGAAATAACGAGTTTCCGAAATACCAGCAAATATTTTTTCATGCAATCTTGATAACGCTTGGTGGTAATGATCAGTACACAAATCCCACTTGGCTCACCAAATTTTGTTCTTCTAGTTTGAAGCGTTCGTCTACAGTAGCAGTTTTTATATTTAGGTTTCATTCTGTTCTCTCCTATATAGATAGATGAATTTGGAAATCTAAATCCAATATGGTTTGTAGTAGCTCTTTGAAACTTGACAAAGTAAAGGAGTTCTCAGTTTTGTCTCCATGGTTTTTTTCCTCTTCAAGTAGCGCTAGGGACACACTGTTGAAAAGCACTTTCATTGAGAGGGGTTGCCAAGCTTCTAAGAAATAACGAGTTTCCAAAATACCAGCAAATATTTTTTCACCCAATGTTGATGATACTTGGTGGTGAAGATCGGTACACAAATCCCACTTGGCTCACCAAATTTTGTTCTTCTAGGTTGAAGCGTTCGTCTACAGTAGCAGTTTTTATGTTTAGGTTTCACTCTGTTCTCCTATATAGATAGATGAATTTGGAACTCTAAATCCAACATGGTTTGTAGTGGTTCTTTGAAACCTGACAAAATAAAGGAGTTCTCACTTTTGTCTCCATGGTTTGTTTCCTCTTTAAGTATCCCTAGGCACAGACGGTGGAAAAGCACTTTCATTGAGAGGGGATGCCAAGCTTCTAAGAAATTACGAATTTCTGAAATACCAGCAAATATTTTTTCTCCCAATGTTGATGATACTTGGTGGTAATGATCAGTACACAAATCTCACTTGGCTCACCAAATTTTGTTCTTCTATGTTGAAGCGTTTGTCTACAGTAGCAGTTTTAATATTTAGGTTTCCCTCTGTTCTCTCCTATATAGATAGATGAATTTGGAACTCTAAATCCAACATGGTTTGTAGTAGCTCTTTGAAACTTGACAAAATAAAGGAGTTCTCAGTTTTGTCTCTATGGTTTGTTTCCTCTTCAAGAAGCCCTAAACAGAGACTGTGGAAAAGCACTTTCATTGAAAGGAATTGCAAAGCTTCCAAGAAATTATGATTTTCCGAAATACCAGGAAATATTTTCTCACCCAATCTTGATGATACGTGGTGGTAATGACAAGTACACAAATCCCACTTGGCTCAACATATTTTGTTCTGCTAGGTTGAAGCGTTCGTCTACAGTAGCAGTTTTTATATTTAGGTTTCACTCTGTTCTCTGCTATATAGATAGATGAATTTGGAACTCTAAATCCAACATGGTTTGTAGTAGCTTTTTGAAAGTTGACAAAATAAAGAGTTCTCAGTTTTGTCTCTATGGTTTGTTTCCTCTTCAAGTAGCCCTAGGCAAAGACGGTGGAAAAGCACTTTCATTATAGAGGGGTTGCCAAGCTTCTAAGAAATAACGTGTTTCCGAAATACCAGCAAATATTTTTTCACCCAAGCTTGATGATACTTGGTGGTAAGGACAAGTACAAAAATCCCTCTTGGCTCACCAAATTTTGTTCTAGGTTGAAGCATTCGTCTACAGTAGCAGTTTTTATTTTTAGGTTTCCCTCTGTTCTCTCCTATATATATCGATGAATTTGGAACTCTAAATCCAACATGGTTTGTAGTAGCTCTTTGAAACTTGACAAAGTAAAGGAGTTCTCAGTTTTGTCTCTATGATTTGTTTCCGCTTCAAGTAGCCCTAAGAGGAGACTGTGGAAAAGCACTTTCATTGAGAGGGGTTGCCAAGCTTCCAAGAAATTACGAGTTTCCGAAATACCAGCAAGTATTTTTTCACCGAATCTTGATGATACTTGGTGGTAATGATCAGCACCCAAATAACACTTGGCTCACCAAATTTTGTTCTTCTAGGTTGAAGCGTTCGTTTACAATAGCAGTTTTTATATGTAGGTTTCACTCTGTTGTCTCCTATATAGACAGATGAATTTGGAACTCTAAATCCAATATGGTTTGTAGTAGCTCTTTCAAACTTGACAAAGTAAAGGAGTTCTCAGTTTTGTCTCTATGATTTGTTTTCTCTTTAAGTAGCCCTAGGCACAGACTGTGGAAAAGCACTTTCATTGAGAGGGGTTGCCACACTTCCATGAAATTACGAGTTTCCGAAATACCAGCAAATATTTTTTCACCGAATCTTGATGATACTTCGTGGTAAATATCAGTACACAACTCCCACTTGGCTCACAAAATTTTGTTCTTCTAGTTTGAAGCGTTCGTCTACTGTAGCAGTTTTTATATTTAGGTTTCTCTCTGTTCTCTCCTATATAGATAGATGAATTTGGAACTCTAAATCCAACATGGTTTGCAGTAGCTCTTTGAAACATGACAAAATAAAAGAGTTCTCAGTTTTGTCTCTATGGTTTGTTTCCTCTTCAAGAAGCCCTAGGCACCGACGGTGGAAATGCACTTTCATTGAGAGGGGTTGCCAAACTTCTAAGAAATAATGTGTTTCCGAAATACCAGCAAATATTTTTTCACCCAATATTCATGATACTTGGTGGTATTGATCGGTACACAAATCCCACTTGGCTAACCAAATTTTGTTCTGCTACGTTGAAGCGTTTGTCTACAATAGCAGTTTTTATATTTAGGTTTCCCTCTGCTCTCTGCTATATAGATAGATGAATTTGGAACTCTAAATCCAACATGGTTTGTAGTAGCTCTTTGAAACTTGACAAAATAAAGTAGTTCTCAGTTTTGTCTCTATGTTTTGTTTCCTCTTCAAGTAGCCCTAGGCACAGACCATGGAAAAGCACTTTCATTGAGAGGAGTTGCCAAGCTTCCAAGAAATTACGAGTTTATGAAATACCAGCAAATATTTTTTCAACCAATCTTGACGACACTTGGTGGTAATGATCGGTACACAAATCCCACTTGACTCACCTAATTTTGTTCTTCTAGGTTGATGCGTTCATTTTCAGTAGCAGTTTTTATGTTTAGGTTTCACTCTGATCCCTGCTATATAGATAGATGAATTTGGAACTCTAAATCCAACATGGTTTGTAGTGGTTCTTTGAAACCTGACAAAATAAAGGAGTTCTCACTTCTGTCTCCATGGTTTGTTTCCTCTTTAAGTATCCCTAGGCACAGACGGTGGAAAAGCACTTTCATTGAGAGGGGATGCCAAGCTTCTAAGAAATAACGAGTTTCCGAAATACCAGCAAATATTTTGTCACCCAATCTTGATGATACTTGGTGGTAAGGACAAGTCCACAAATCCCACTTGGCTCACCAAATTTTGTTTTCTAGGTTGAAGCGTTTGTTTACGGTAGCAGTTTTTATTTTTAAGCATCACTTTGTTCTCTCCTATATAGATAGATGAATTTGGAACTCTAAATCCAACATGGTTTGTAGTAGCTCTTTGAAACTTGAAAAAATAAAGGTGTTCTCAATTTGGTCTCTATGGTTTGTTTCCTCTTTAAGTACCCCTAGGAACAGACTGTGGAAAAGCACTTTCATTGAGTGGGGTTGCCAAGCTTCTAAGAAATAACGAGTTTCCGAAATACCAGCAAATGTTTTTTTTCACGCAAACTTGATGACACTTGGTGGTAATGATCAGTACACAAATCCCACTTGGCTCACCAAATTTTGTTCTTCTAGGTTGAAGCGTTCGTCTACAGTAGCAGTTTTTATATTTAGGTTTCACTCTGTTCTCTCCTATATAGATAGATGAATTTGGAACTCTAAATCCAATATGGTTTGTAGTAGCTCTTTGAAACTTGACAAAGTAAAGGAGTTCTCAGTTTTGTCTCTATGATTTGTTTCCGCTTCATGTAGCCCTAAGCAGAGACTGTGGAAAAGCACTTTCATTGAATGGGGTTGCCAATCTTCCAAGAAATTACGAGTTTCGAAAATACCAGCAAATATTTTGTCACCCAATGTTGATGATACGTGGTGGTAATGATCTGCACACAAATCACACTTGGCTCACCACATTTTGTTCTTCTAGGTTGAAGCATTCGTCTACAGTAGCAATTTTTATATTTAGGTTTAACTCTGTTCTCTCTTAAATAGATAGATGAATTTGGAACTCTAAATCCAACATGGTTTGTAGGAGCTCTTTGAAACTTGACAAAATAAAGGAGTTCTCAGTTTTGTCTCTATGATTTGTTTCCGCTTCATGTAGCCCTAAGCAGAGTCTGTGGAAAAGCACTTTCATTGAAAGGGGTTGCCAATTTTCCAAGAAATTACGAGTTTCCTAAATACCAGCAAATATTTTTTCACCCAATCTTGATGATACTTGGTGGTAATGATCGGTACAAAAATCCCACTGGGCTCACCAAATTTTGTCCTTCTAGGTTGAAGCGTTCGTCTACAGTAGCAGTTTTTATATTTAGGTTTAACTCTGTTCTCTGCGATATAGATAAAGGAATTTGGAACTCTAAATCCAACATGGTTTGTAGTAGCTCTTTGAAACTTGCCAAAATAAAGGAGTTCTCAGTTTTGTCTCTATGATTTTATTTCCGCTTCAAGTAACCCTAAGCAGAGACTGTGGAAAAGCACTTTCATTGAGAGGGGTTGCCAAGCTTCCAAGAATTTATGAGTTTCCGAAATAGCAGCAAATATTTTTTCACCCAATCTTGATGATACTTGGTGGTGATGATCAGTACACAAATCCCACTTGGCTCACCAAATGTTGTTCTTCTAGGTTGAAGCGTTCGTCTACAGTAGCAGTTTTTATATTAATGTTTCACTCTGTTCTCTCCTATATAGACAGTTGAATTTGGAACTCTAAATCCAATATGGTTTGTAATAGCTCTTTGAAACTTGACAAAATAAAAGAGTTCTCAGTTTTTTCCCTATGATTTGTTTCTTCTTCAAGTAGCCCTAAGCAGAGAGTGTGGAAAAGCACTTTCATTGAAAGGGGTTGCCAATCTTCCAAAATTTACGAGTTTCCGAAATACCAGCAAATATTTTTTCACCCAATTTTGATGATACTCGGTGGTGATGATCGGTACACAAATCAAACTTGGCTCACCAAATTTTGTTCTTCTAGGTTGAAGCGTTCATCTACAGTAGCAGTTTTTATTTTTAGGTTTCACTCTGTTCTCTGCTTTATAGATAGATCAATTTGGAACTCTAAATCCCACATGGTTTGTAGTAGCTCTTTTAAACTTGACGAAATAAAGGAGTTCTCAGTTTTGTCTCTATGGTTTGTTTTTTCTTCAAGTAGCCCTAGGAACAGACTGTGGAAAAGCACTTTCATTGAGTGGGGTTGCCAAGCTTCTAAGAAATAACGAGTTTCCGAAATACCAACAAAAGGTTTTTCAGGCAAACTTGATGACACTTGGTGGTAATGATCAGTACACAAATCCCACTTGGCTCACCAAATTTTGTTCTTCTAGGTTGAAGCGTTCGTCTACAGTAGCAGTTTTTATATTTAGGTTTCACTCTGTTCTCTCCTATATAGATAGATGAATTTGGAACTCTAAATCCAATATGGTTTGTAGTAGCTCTTTAAACTTGACAAAGTAAAGGAGTTCTCAGTTTTGTCTCTATGAGTTGTTTCCGCTTCATCTAGCCCTAAGCAGAGACTGTGGAAAAGCACTTTCATTGAAAGGGGTTGCCAATCTTCCAAGAAATTACGAGTTTCCGAAATAACAGCAAATATTTTGTCACCCATTGTTGATGATACATGGTGGCAATGATCGGTACACAAATTCTACTTGGCTCACCAAATTTTGTTCTTCTAGGTTGAAGCGTTGGTCTACAGTAGCAGTTTTTATATTTAGGTTTCACTCTGTTCTCTGCTATATAGATAGATGAATTTGGAACTCTAAATCCAACATGGTTTGTAGTAGCTCTTTGAAACTTGACAAAATAAAGGAGTTCTCAGTTTTGTGTCTATGATTTGTTTCCGCATCAAGTAGCCCTAAGCAGAGACTGTGGAAAAGCACTTTCATTGAGAGGGGTTGCCAAGCTTCCAAGAAATTACGAGGTTCCGAAATACCAGCAAATATTATTTCACCCAATATTGATGATACGTGCTGGTAATGACAAGTCCACAAATCCCACTTGGCTCACCAAAGTTTGTTCTTCTAATTTGAAGCGTTCGTTTACAGTAGCAGTTTTTATTTTTAGGTTTCACTCTGTTCTCCTATATAGATAGATGAATTTGGAACACTAAATCCAACTTGGTTTGTAGTAGCTCTTTGAAACTTGACAAAATAAAGGAGTTCTCAGATTTGTCTTTATGGTTTGTTTCCTCTTCAAGTACCCCTAGGAACAGACTGTGGAAAAGCACTTTCATTGAGTATGTTTGCCATGCTTCTAAGAAATAACGAGTTTCCGAAATACCAGCAAATATTTTTTCATGCAATCTTGATAACGCTTGGTGGTAATGATCAGTACACAAATTCCACTTGGCTCACCAAATTTTGTTCTTCTAGGTTGAAGCGTTCGTCTACAGTAGCAGTTTTTATATTTAGGTTTCATTCTGTTCTCTCCTATATAGATAGATGAATTTGGAACTCTAAATCCAATATGGTTTGTAGTAGCTCTTTGAAACTTGACAAAGTAAAGGAGTTCTCAGTTTTGTCTACGTGGTTTTTTTCCTCTTCAAGTAGCGCTAGGCACACACTGTTGAAAAGCACTTTCATTGAGAGGGGTTGCCAAGCTTCTAAGAAATAACGAGTTTCCAAAATACCAGCAAATATTTTTTCACCCAATGTTGATGATTCTTGGTGGTGAAGATCGGTACACAAATCCCACTTGGCTCACCAAATTTTGTTCTTCTAGGTTGAAGCGTTCGTCTACAGTAGCAGTTTTTATGTTTAGGTTTTCTGTTCTTTTATATAGATAGATGAATTTGGAACTCTAAATCCAACATGGTTTGTAGTGGTTCTTTGAAACCTGACAAAATAAAGGAGTTCTCACTTTTGTCTCCATGGTTTGTTTCCTCTTTAAGTATCTCTAGGCACAGACGGTGGAAAAGCACTTTCATTGAGAGGGGATGCCAAGCTTCTAAGAAATTACGAATTTCTGAAATACCAGCAAATATTTTTTCTCCCAATGTTGATGATACTTGGTGGAAATGATCAGTACACAAATCTCACTTGGCTCACCAAATTTTGTTCTTCTATGTTGAAGCGTTTGTCTACAGTAGCAGTTTTAATATTTAGGTTTCCCTCTGTTCTCTCCTATATAGATAGATGAATTTGGAACTCTAAATCCAACATGGTTTGTAGTAGCTCTTTGAAACTTGACAAAATAAAGGAGTTCTCAGTTTTGTCTCTATGGTTTGTTTCCTCTTCAAGAAGCCCTAAACAGAGACTGTGGAAAAGCACTTTCATTGAAAGGCATTGCAAAGCTTCCAAGAAATTACGATTTTCCGAAATACCAGGAAATATTTTCTCACCCAATCTTGATGATACGTGGTGGAAATGACAAGTACACAAATCCCACTTGGCTCAACATATTTTGTTCTGCTAGGTTGAAGCGTTCGTCTACAGTAGCAGTTTTTATATTTAGGTTTCACTCTGTTCTCTGCTATATAGATAGATGAATTTGGAACTCTAAATCCAACATGGTTTGTAGTAGCTTTTTGAAAGTTGACAAAATAAAGAGTTCTCAGTTTTGTCTCTATGGTTTGTTTCCTCTTCAAGTAGCCCTAGGCAAAGACGGTGGAAAAGCACTTTCATTATAGAGGGGTTGCCAAGCTTCTAAGAAATAACGTGTTTCCGAAATACCAGCAAATATTTTTTCACCCAAGCTTGATGATACTTGGTGGTAAGGACAAGTACAAAAATCCCTCTTGGCTCACCAAATTTTGTTCTAGGTTGAAGCATTCGTCTACAGTAGCAGTTTTTATTTTTAGGTTTCCCTCTGTTCTCTCCTATATATATCGATGAATTTGGAACTCTAAATCCAACATGGTTTGTAGTAGCTCTTTGAAACTTGACAAAGTAAAGGAGTTCTCAGTTTTGTCTCTATGATTTGTTTCCGCTTCAAGTAGCCCTAAGAGGAGACTGTGGAAAAGCACTTTCATTGAGAGGGGTTGCCAAGCTTCCAAGAAATTACGAGTTTCCGAAATACCAGCAAGTATTTTTTCACCGAATCTTGATGATACTTGGTGGTAATGATCAGCACCCAAATAACACTTGGCTCACCAAATTTTGTTCTTCTAGGTTGAAGCGTTCGTTTACAATAGCAGTTTTTATATGTAGGTTTCACTCTGTTGTCTCCTATATAGACAGATGAATTTGGAACTCTAAATCCAATATGGTTTGTAGTAGCTCTTTCAAACTTGACAAAGTAAAGGAGTTCTCAGTTTTGTCTCTATGATTTGTTTTCTCTTTAAGTAGCCCTAGGCACAGACTGTGGAAAAGCACTTTCATTGAGAGGGGTTGCCAAACTTCCATGAAATTACGAGTTTCCGAAATACCAGCAAATATTTTTTCACCGAATCTTGATGATACTTCGTGGTAAATATCAGTACACAACTCCCACTTGGCTCACAAATTTTGTTCTTCTAGTTTGAAGCGTTCGTCTACTGTAGCAGTTTTTATATTTAGGTTTCTCTCTGTTCTCTCCTATATAGATAGATGAATTTGGAACTCTAAATCCAACATGGTTTGCAGTAGCTCTTTGAAACTTGACAAAATAAAGTAGTTCTCAGTTTTGTCTCTATGTTTTGTTTCCTCTTCAAGTAGCCCTAGGCACAGACCATGGAAAAGCACTTTCATTGAGAGGGGTTGCCAAGCTTCCAAGAAATTACGAGTTTACGAAATACCAGCAAATATTTTTTCACCCAATCTTGACGATACTTGGTGGTAATGATCGGTACACAAATCCCACTTGACTCACCTAATTTTGTTCTTCTAGGTTGAAGCGTTCGTCTACAGTAGCAGTTTTTATGTTTAGGTTTCACTCTGATCCCTGCTATATAGATAGATGAATTTGGAACTCTAAATCCAACATGGTTTGTAGTGGTTCTTTGAAACCTGACAAAATAAAGGAGTTCTCACTTCTGTCTCCATGGTTTGTTTCCTCTTTAAGTATCCCTAGGCACAGACGGTGGAAAAGCACTTTCATTGAGAGGGGATGCCAAGCTTCTAAGAAATAACGAGTTTCCGAAATACCAGCAAATATTTTTTCACCCAATCTTGATGATACTTGGTGGTAAGGACAAGTCCACAAATCCCACTTGGCTCACCAAATTTTGTTCTTCTAGGTTGAAGCGTTTGTTTACAGTAGCAGTTTTTATTTTTAAGCTTCACTTTGTTCTCTCCTATATAGATAGATGAATTTGGAACTCTAAATCCAACATGGTTTGTAGTAGCTCTTTGAAACTTGACAAAATAAAGGAGTTCTCAGTTTTGTCTCTATGATTTTATTTCCGCTTCAAGTAACCCTAAGCAGAGACTGTGGAAAAGCACTTTCATTGAAAGGCATTGCAAAGCTTCCAAGAAATTACGATTTTCCGAAATACCAGGAAATATTTTCTCACCCAATCTTGATGATACGTGGTGGTAATGACAAGTACACAAATCCCACTTGGCTCAACATATTTTGTTCTGCTAGGTTGAAGCGTTCGTCTACAGTAGCAGTTTTTATATTTAGGTTTCACTCTGTTCTCTGCTATATAGATAGATGAATTTGGAACTCTAAATCCAACATGGTTTGTAGTAGCTTTTTGAAAGTTGACAAAATAAAGAGTTCTCAGTTTTGTCTCTATGGTTTGTTTCCTCTTCAAGTAGCCCTAGGCAAAGACGGTGGAAAAGCACTTTCATTATAGAGGGGTTGCCAAGCTTCTAAGAAATAACGTGTTTCCGAAATACCAGCAAATATTTTTTCACCCAAGCTTGATGATACTTGGTGGTAAGGACAAGTACAAAAATCCCTCTTGGCTCACCAAATTTTGTTCTAGGTTGAAGCATTCGTCTACAGTAGCAGTTTTTATTTTTAGGTTTCCCTCTGTTCTCTCCTATATATATCGATGAATTTGGAACTCTAAATCCAACATGGTTTGTAGTAGCTCTTTGAAACTTGACAAAGTAAAGGAGTTCTCAGTTTTGTCTCTATGATTTGTTTCCGCTTCAAGTAGCCCTAAGAGGAGACTGTGGAAAAGCACTTTCATTGAGAGGGGTTGCCAAGCTTCCAAGAAATTACGAGTTTCCGAAATACCAGCAAGTATTTTTTCACCGAATCTTGATGATACTTGGTGGTAATGATCAGCACCCAAATAACACTTGGCTCACCAAATTTTGTTCTTCTAGGTTGAAGCGTTCGTTTACAATAGCAGTTTTTATATGTAGGTTTAACTCTGTTGTCTCCTATATAGACAGATGAATTTGGAACTCTAAATCCAATATGGTTTGTAGTAGCTCTTTCAAACTTGACAAAGTAAAGGAGTTCTCAGTTTTGTCTCTATGATTTGTTTTCTCTTTAAGTAGCCCTAGGCACAGACTGTGGAAAAGCACTTTCATTGAGAGGGGTTGCCAAACTTCCATGAAATTACGAGTTTCCGAAATACCAGCAAATATTTTTTCACCGAATCTTGATGATACTTCGTGGTAAATATCAGTACACAACTCCCACTTGGCTCACAAATTTTGTTCTTCTAGTTTGAAGCGTTCGTCTACTGTAGCAGTTTTTATATTTAGGTTTCTCTCTGTTCTCTCCTATATAGATAGATGAATTTGGAACTCTAAATCCAACATGGTTTGCAGTAGCTCTTTGAAACTTGACAAAATAAAGGAG
>NW_027517029.1:29299-49815 GCF_048772815.1 Callospermophilus lateralis | reverse complement strand
CAACCCCTTTCAAATGAAGTGTTTTTCGCCAGTCTCTGCATGGGGTACTTCAAGAGGAAACAAACCATAGAAATAGAACTTAGAACTACTTCATTTGGTCAAGTTTCAAGGAGCTAGCACAAAACCGTGTTAGATTTAGAGTTTCAAACACATCTATCTATATAGCAGAAAACAGAGTGAAATCTAACAATTCAAAATGTTACTGAAAACGAAGGCTTGAACCTAGAAGAGTGAAAATTGGGCAGCCAAGTGGGCTTATTGAACTGATCATTACCACCAAGTATCATCAAGATTTGGTGAAAAAATGTTTGCTGAGATTTCAGCAAACTAGTAGTTTTTTGGAAGCTTGGCAACCCCTTTCAAACGAAAGTGTTTTTCGCCAGTCTCTCCATGGGGTACTTCAAGAGGAAACAAACCATAGAGATAGAACTTAGAACTACTTCATTTGGTCAAGTTTCAAGGAGCTAGCAAAAACCGTGTTTTATTTAGAATTCCAAACACAGCTATCTATGTAGGAGAAAACAGAGTGAAACCTAAAAATTCAAACTGTTACTGGAAACGAATGCTTCAAACTAGAAGAATAAAAATTGGGCAGCCAAGTGGGATTAGGGAACTGATCATTACCACCAAGTATCATCAAGTTTTGGTGAAAAATGTTTGCTTGATTTCAGCAAACTAGTAGTTTTTGGAAGCTTGGCAACCTATTTCAAACGAAAGTGTTTTTCGCCAGTCTCTGCATGGGTACTTCAAGAGGAAACAAACCATAGAGATTGAACTTAGAACTACTTAATTTGGTCAAGTTTCAAGGAGCTAGCACAAAACCGTGTTTGATTTAGAATTCCAAACACAGCTATCTATGTAGGAGAAAACAGAGTGAAACCTAAAAATTCAAACTGTTACTGGAAACGAATTCTTCAACCTAGAAGAATAAAAATTGGGCAGCCAAGTGGGATTAGGCAACTGATCATTACCACCAAGTATCATCAAGATTTGTTGAAAAAATGTTTGCTGAGATTTCAGCAAAGTTGTAGTTTTTTGGAAGCTTGGCAACCCCTTTCAAATGAAAGTGTTTTCGCCAGTCTCTGCATGGGGTACATCAAGAGGAAACAAACCATAGAAATAGAACTTAGAACTACTTCATTTGGTCAAGTTTCAAGGAGCTAGCACAAACCGTGTTAGATTTAGAGTTTCAAACACATCTATCTATATAGCAGAAAACAGAGTGAAATCTAACAATTCAAAGTGTTACTGGAAACGAACGCTTGAACCTAGAAGAGTGAAAATTGGGCAGCCAAATGGGCTTATTGGACTGATCATTACCACCAAGTATCATCAAGATTTGGTGAAAAAATGTTTGCTGAGATTTCAGCAAACTAGTAGTTTTTTGGAAGCTTGGCAACCCCTTTCAAACGAAAGTGTTTTTCGCCAGTCTCTCCATGGGATACTTCAAGAGGAAACAAACCATAGAGATTAGGAACTTAGAACTACTTCATTTGGTCAAGTTTCAAGGAGCTAGCACAAACCGTGTTTGATTTAGAGTTTCAAACACATCTATCTATATAGCAGAAAACAGAGTGAAACCTAAAAATTCAAAGTGTTACTGGAAACGAACGATTGAACCTAGAAGAGTGAAAATTGGGCAGCCAAGTGGGCTTAGTGAACTGATCATTACCACAAAGTATCATCAAGATTTGGTGAAAAAATGTTTGCTGAGATTTCAGCAAACTAGTAGTTTTTTGGAAATTTGGCAACCCCTTTCAAACGAAAGTGTTTTTCGCCAGTCTCTCCATGGGATACTTCAAGAGGAAACAAACCATAGAGATAGAACTTAGAACTACTTCATTTGGTCAAGTTTCAAGGAGCTAGCAAAAACCGTGTTTGATTTAGAATTCCAAACACAGCTATCTATGTAGGAGAAAACAGAGTGAAACCTAAAAATTCAAAGTGTTACTGGAAACGAATGCTTCAACCTAGAAGAATAAAAATTGGGCAGCCAAGTGGGATTAGTGAACTGATAATTACCACCAAGTATCATGAAGATTTGGTGAAAAAATGTTTGCTGAGATTTCAGCAAACTAGTAGTTTTTTGGAAGCTTGGCAACCCCTTTCATACGAAAGTGTTTTTTGCCAGTCTCTGCATGGGGTACTTCCAAGAGGAAACAAACCATAGAGATAGAACTTAGAACTACTTCATTTGGTCAAGTTTCAAGGAGCTAGCACAAACCGTGTTTGATTTAGAATTCCAAACACAGCTATCTATGTAGGAAAAAACAGAGTGAAACCTAAAAATTCAAACTGTTACTGGAAAACAATGCTTCAAACTAGAAGAATAAAAATTGGGCAGCCAAGTGGGCTAAGTGAACTGATCATTACCACCAAGTATCATCGAGTTTTGGTGAAAAAATGTTTGCTAAGATTTCAGCAAACTAGTAGTTTTTTGGAAGCTTGGCAACCCCTTTCAAAGAAAGTGCTTTTCGCCAGTCTCTGCATGGGGTACTTCAAGAGGAAACAAACCATAGAGATAGAACTTAGAACTACTTCCTTTGGTCAAGTTTCAAGGAGCTAGCACAAACCGTGTTTGATTTAGAATTCCAAACACAGCTATCTATGTAGGAGAAAACAGAGTGAAACCTAAAAATTGAAAGTGTTACTGGAAACGAACGCTTGAACCTAGAAGAGTGAAAACTGGGCAGCCAAGAGTGCTTAGTGAACTGATCATTACCACCAAGTATCATCAAGATTTGGTGAAAAAATGTTTGCTGAGATTTCATCAAACTAGTAGTTTTTCGGAAGCTTGGCAACCCCTTTCAAACGAAAGTGTTTTTCTCCAGTCTCTGCATGGGGTACTTCAAGAGGAAACAAACCATAGAGATAGAACTTAGAACTACTTCATTTGGTCAAGTTTCAAGAAGCTAGCACAAACCGTGTTTGATTTAGAATTCCAAACACAGCTATCTATGTAGGAGAAAACAGAGTGAAACCTAAAAATTCAAACTGTTACTGGAAACGAATGCTTCAAACTAGAAGAATAAAAATTGGGCAGCCAAGTGGGATTAGTGAACTGATCATTACCACCACGTATCATCAAGTTTCGGTGAAAAATGTTTGCTGAGATTTCAGTAAACTACTAGTTTTTGGAAGCTTGGCAACCCCTTTCAAACGAAAGTGTTTTTCTCCAGTCTCTGCATGGGGTACTTCAAGAGGAAACAAACCATAGAGATAGAACTTAGAACTACTTCATTTGGTCAAGTTTCAAGGAGCTAGCACAAACCGTGTTTGATTTAGAATTCCAAACATAGCGATCTATGTAGGAGAAAACAGAGTGAAACCTAAAAATTCAAACTGTTACTGGAAACGAATGCTTCAAACTGGAAGAATAAAAATTGGGCAGCCAAGTGGGATTAGTGAACTGATCATTACCACCAAGTATCATCAAGTTTTGGTGAAAAATGTTTGCTGAGATTTCAGCAAACTAGTAGTTTTTGGAAGCTTGGCAACCCCTTTCAAACGAAAGTGTTTTTCGCCAGTCTCTGCATGGGGTACTTCAAGAGGAAACAAACCATAGAGATAGAACTTAGAACTACTTCATTTGGTCAAGTTTCAAGAAGCTAGCACAAACCGTGTTTGATTTAGAATTCCAAACACAGCTATCTATGTAGGAGAAAACAGAGTGAAACCTAAAAATTCAAACTGTTACTGGAAACGAATGCTTCAAACTAGAAGAATAAAAATTGGGCAGCCAAGTGGGATTAGTGAACTGATCATTACCACCAAGTATCATCAAGTTTTGGTGAAAAATGTTTGCTGAGATTTCAGCAAACTAGTAGTTTTTGGAAGCTTGGCAACCCCTTTCAAACGAAAGTGTTTTTCGCCAGTCTCTGCATGGGGAACTTCTAGCGGAAACAAACCATAGAGATAGAACTTAGAACTACTTCATTTGGTCAAGTTTCAAGTAGCTAGCACAAACCGTGTTTGATTTAGAATTCCAAACACAGCTATCTATGTAGGAGAAAACAGAGTGAAACCTAAAAATTCAAACTGTTACTGGAAACGAATGCTTCAACCTAGAAGAATAAAAATTGGGCAGCCAAGTGGGATTAGGGAACTGATTATTACCACCAAGTATCATCAAGATTTGTTGAAAAAATGTTTGCTGAGATTTCAGCAAAGTTGTAGTTTTTTGGAAGCTTGGCAACCCCTTTCAAATGAAAGTGTTTTTCGCCAGTCTCTGCATGGGGTACTTCAAGAGGAAACAAACCATAGAAATAGAACTTAGAACTACTTCATTTGGTCAAGTTTCAAGGAGCTAGCACAAACCGTGTTAGATTTAGAGTTTCAAACACACCTATCTATATAGCAGAAAACAGAGTGAAATCTAACAATTCAAAATGTTACTGGAAACGAAGGCTTGAACCTAGAAGAGTGAAAATTGGGCAGCCAAGTGGGCTTATTGAACTGATCATTACCACCAAGTATCATCAAGATTTGGTGAAAAAATGTTTGCTGAGATTTCAGCAAACTAGTAGTTTTTTGGAAGCTTGGCAACCCCTTTCAAACGAAAGTGTTTTTCGCCAGTCTCTGCATGGGGTACTTCAAGAGGAAACAAACCATAGAGATAGAACTTAGAACTACTTCATTTGGTCAAGTTTCAAGGAGCTAGCAAAAACCGTGTTTTATTTAGAATTCCAAACACAGCTATCTATGTAGGAGAAAACAGAGTGAAACCTAAAAATTCAAACTGTTACTGGAAACGAATGCTTCAAACTAGAAGAATAAAAATTGGGCAGCCAAGTGGGATTAGGGAACTGATCATTACCACCAAGTATCATCAAGTTTTGGTGAAAAATGTTTGCTGAGATTTCAGCAAACTAGTAGTTTTTGGAAGCTTGGCAACCCCTTTCAAACGAAAGTGTTTTTCGCCAGTCTCTGCATGGGGTACTTCAAGAGGAAACAAACCATAGAGATAGAACTTAGAACTACTTAATTTGGTCAAGTTTCAAGGAGCTAGCACAAACCGTGTGTGATTTAGAATTCCAAACACAACTATCTATGTAGGAGAAAACAGAGTGAAACCTAAAAATTCAAACTGTTACTGGAAACGAATTCTTCAACCTAGAAGAATAAAAATTGGGCAGCCAAGTGGGATTAGGCAACTGATCATTACCACCAAGTATCATCAAGATTTGTTGAAAAAATGTTTGCTGAGATTTCAGCAAAGTTGTAGTTTTTTGGAAGCTTGGCAACCCCTTTCAAATGAAAGTGTTTTTCGCCAGTCTCTGCATGGGGTACTTCAAGAGGAAACAAACCATAGAAATAGAACTTAGAACTACTTCATTTGGTCAAGTTTCAAGGAGCTAGCACAAACCGTGTTAGATTTAGAGTTTCAAACACATCTATCTATATAGCAGAAAACAGAGTGAAATCTAACAATTCAAAGTGTTACTGGAAACGAACGCTTGAACCTAGAAGAGTGAAAATTGGGCAGCCAAATGGGCTTATTGGACTGATCATTACCACCAAGTATCATCAAGATTTGGTGAAAAAATGTTTGCTGAGATTTCAGCAAACTAGTAGTTTTTTGGAAGCTTGGCAACCCCTTTCAAACGAAAGTGTTTTTCGCCAGTCTCTCCATGGGATACTTCAAGAGGAAACAAACCATAGAGATAGAACTTAGAACTACTTCATTTGGTCAAGTTTCAAGGAGCTAGCACAAACCGTGTTTGATTTAGAGTTTCAAACACATCTATCTATATAGCAGAAAACAGAGTGAAACCTAAAAATTCAAAGTGTTACTGGAAACGAACGATTGAACCTAGAAGAGTGAAAATTGGGCAGCCAAGTGGGCTTAGTGAACTGATCATTAACACAAAGTATCATCAAGATTTGGTGAAAAAATGTTTGCTGAGATTTCAGCAAACTAGTAGTTTTTTGGAAGCTTGGCAACCCCTTTCAAACGAAAGTGTTTTTCGCCAGTCTCTCCATGGGATACTTCAAGAGGAAACAAACCATAGAGATAGAACTTAGAACTACTTCATTTGGTCAAGTTTCAAGGAGCTAGCACAAACCGTGTTTGATTTAGAATTCCAAACACAGCTATCTATGTAGGAGAAAACAGAGTGAAACCTAAAAATTCAAAGTGTTACTGGAAACGAATGCTTCAACCTAGAAGAATAAAAATTGGGCAGCCAAGTGGGATTAGTGAACTGATAATTACCACCAAGTATCATGAAGATTTGGTGAAAAAATGTTTGCTGAGATTTCAGCAATCTAGTAGTTTTTTGGAAGCTTGGCAACCCCTTTCATACGAAAGTGTTTTTCGCCAGTCTCTGCATGGGGTACTTCAAGAGGAAACAAACCATAGAGATAGAACTTAGAACTACTTCATTTGGTCAAGTTTCTAGGAGCTAGCACAAACCGTGTTTGATTTAGAATTCCAAACACAGCTATCTATGTAGGAAAAAACAGAGTGAAACCTAAAAATTCAAACTGTTACTGGAAAACAATGCTTCAAACTAGAAGAATAAAAATTGGGCAGCCAAGTGGGATTAGTGAACTGATCATTACCACCAAGTATCATCGAGTTTTGGTGAAAAAATGTTTGCTAAGATTTCAGCAAACTAGTAGTTTTTTGGAAGCTTGGCAACCCCTTTCAAAGAAAGTGCTTTTCGCCAGTCTCTGCATGGGGTACTTCAAGAGGAAACAAACCATAGAGATAGAACTTAGAACTACTTCCTTTGGTCAAGTTTCAAGGAGCTAGCACAAACCGTGTTTGATTTAGAATTCCAAACACAGCTATCTAGGTAGGAGAAAACAGAGTGAAACCTAAAAATTGAAAGTGTTACTGGAAACGAACGCTTGAACCTAGAAGAGTGAAAACTGGGCAGCCAAGAGTGCTTAGTGAACTGATCATTACCACCAAGTATCATCAAGATTTGGTGAAAAAATGTTTGCTGAGATTTCATCAAACTAGTAGTTTTTCGGAAGCTTGGCAACCCCTTTCAAACGAAAGTGTTTTTCTCCAGTCTCTGCATGGGGTACTTCAAGAGGAAACAAACCATAGAGATAGAACTTAGAACTACTTCATTTGGTCAAGTTTCAAGAAGCTAGCACAAACCGTGTTTGATTTAGAATTCCAAACACAGCTATCTATGTAGGAGAAAACAGAGTGAAACCTAAAAATTCAAACTGTTACTGGAAACGAATGCTTCAAACTAGAAGAGTAAAAATTGGGCAGCCAAGTGGGATTAGTGAACTGATCATTACCACCAAGTATCATCAAGTTTCGGTGAAAAATGTTTGCTGAGATTTCAGTAAACTACTAGTTTTTGGAAGCTTGGCAACCCCTTTCAAACGAAAGTGTTTTTCGCCAGTCTCTGCATGGGGTACTTCAAGAGGAAACAAACCATAGAGATAGAACTTAGAACTACTTCATTTGGTCAAGTTTCAAGGAGCTAGCACAAACCGTGTTTGATTTAGAATTCCAAACACAGCTATCTATGTAGGAGAAAACAGAGTGAAACCTAAAAATTCAAACTGTTACTGGAAACGAATGCATCAAACTGGAAGAATAAAAATTGGGCAGCCAAGTGGGATTAGTGAACTGATCATTACCACCAAGTATCATAAAGTTTGGTGAAAAATGTTTGCTGAGATTTCAGCAAACTAGTAGTTTTTGGAAGCTTGGCAACCCCTTTCAAACGAAAGTGTTTTTCGCCAGTCTCTGCATGGGGTACTTCAAGAGGAAACAAACCATAGAGATAGAACTTAGAACTACTTCATTTGGTCAAGTTTCAAGGAGCTAGCACAAACCGTGTTTGATTTAGAATTCCAAACACAGCTATCTATGTAGGAGAAAACAGAGTGAAACCTAAAAAATCAAACTGTTACTGGAAACGAAGGCTTCAACGTAGAAGAATAAAAATTGGGCCGCCAAGTGGGATTGGGGAACTGATCTTTACCACCAAGTATCATCAAGATTTGGTGAAAAAATGTTTGCTGAGATTTCAGCAAACTAGTAGTTTTTTGGAAGCTTGGCAACCCCTTTGAAACGAAAGTGTTTTTCGCCAGTCTCTGCATGGGATACTTCAAGAGGAAACAAACCATGGAGATAGAACTTAGAACTACTTCATTTGGTCAAGTTTCAAGGAGCTAGCACAAACCGTGTTTGATTTAGAATTCAAACACAGCTATCTATGTAGGAGAAAACAGAGTGAACCTAAAAATTCAAACTGTTACTGGAAACGAAGGCTTCAACGTAGAAGAATAAAAATTGGGCAGCCAAGTGGGATTGGGGAACTGATCATTAAAACCAAGTATCATCAAGATTTGGTGAAAAAAATGTTTGCTGAGATTTCAGCAAACTAGTAGTTTTTTGGAAGCTTGGCAACCCCTTTCAAACGAAAGTGTTTTTCGCCAGTTTCTGCATGGGGTACTTCAAGAGGAAACAAACCATAGAGATAGAACTTAGAACTAATTCATTTGGTCAAGTTTCAAGGAGCTAGCACAAACCGTGTTTGATTTAGAATTCCAAACACAGCTATCTATGTAGGAAGAAAAACAGAGTGAACCTAAAAATTCAAAGTGTTACTGGAAACGAATGCTTTAACCTAGAAGAATAAAAATTGGGCAACGAAGTGGGATTAGTGAAATGATAATTACCACCAAGTATCATCAAGATTGTGTTGAAAAATGTTTGCTGAGATTTCAGCAAACTAGTAGTTTTTTGGAAGCTTGGCAACCACTTTCAAACGAAAGTGCTTTTCGCCAGTCTCTGCATGGGGTACTTCAAGAGGAAACAAACCATAGAGATAGAAGTTAGAACTACTTCATTTGGTCAAGTTTCAAGGAGCTAGCACAAACCGTGTTTGATTTAGATTCCAAACACAGCTATCTATGTAGGAGAAAACAGAGTGAAACCTACAAATTGAAAGTGTTACTGGAAACGAAAGCTTGAACATAGAAGAGTGAAAATTGGGCAGCCAAGAGTGCTTAGTGAACTGAATCATTACCACCAAGTATCATCAAGGTTTGCTGAAAAAATGTTTGCTGAGATTTCAGCAAACTAGTAGTTTTTTGGAAGCTTGGCAACCACTTTCAAACGAAAGTGCTTTTCGCCAGTCTCTGCATGGGGTACTTCAAGAGGAAACAAACCGTAGAGATAGAACTTAGAACTTCTTCATTTGGTCAAGTTTCAAGGAGCTAGCACAAACCGTGTTTGATTTAGAATTCCAAACACAGCTATCTATGTAGGAGAAAACAGAGTGAAACCTAAAAATTCAAACTGTTACTGGAAACGAATTCTTCAACCTAGAAGAATAAATATTGGGCAGCCAAGTGGGATTAGGCAACTGATCATTACCACCAAGTATCATCAAGATTTGTTGAAAAAATGTTTGCTGAGATTTCAGCAAAGTTGTAGTTTTTTGGAAGCTTGGCAACCCCTTTCAAATGAAAGTGTTTTTCGCCAGTCTCTGCATGGGGTACTTCAAGAGGAAACAAACCATAGAAATAGAACTTAGAAATACTTCATTTGGTCAAGTTTCAAGGAGCTAGCACAAACCGTGTTAGATTTAGAGTTTCAAACACACCTATCTATATAGCAGAAAACAGAGTGAAATCTAACAATTCAAAGTGTTACTGGAAACGAAGGCTTGAACCTAGAAGAGTGAAAATTGGGCAGCCAAGTGGGCTTATTGAACTGATCATTACCAAAAAGTATCATCAATGTTTGGTGAAAAAATGTTTGCTGAGATTTCAGCAAACTAGTAGTTTTTTGTAAGCTTGGCAACCACTTTCAAACAAAAGTGCTTTTCGCCAGTCTCTGCATGGGGCACTTCAAGAGGAAACAAACCATAGAGATAGAACTTAGAACTACTTCATTTGGTCAAGTTTCAAGGAGCTAGCAAAATCCGGGTTTGATTTAGAATTCCAAACACAGCTATCTATGTAGGAGAAAACAGAGTGAAACCTAAAAATTGAAAGTGTTACTGGAAACGAACGCTTGAACATAGAAGAGTGAAAATTGGGCAGCCAAGAGTGCTTAGTGAACTGATCATTACCACCAAGTATCATCAAGATTTGCTGAAAAAAGGTTTGCTGAGATTTCAGCAAACTAGTAGTTTTTTGGAAGCTTGGCAACCACTTTCAAACGAAAGTGCTTTTCGCCAGTCTCTGCATGGGGTACTTCAAGAGGAAACAAAGCATAGAGATAGAACTTAGAACTTCTTCATTTGGTCAAGTTTCAAGGAGCTAGCACAAACCGTGTTTGATTTAGAATTCCAAACACAGCTATCTATGTAGGAAAAAACAGAGTGAAACCTAAAAATTCAAACTGTTACTGGAAAACAATGCTTCAAACTAGAAGAATAAAAATTGGGCAGCCAAGTGGGATTAGTGAACTGATCATTACCACCAAGTATCATCAAGTTTTGGTGAAAAAATGTTTGCTAAGATTTCAGCAAACTAGTAGTTTTTTGGAAGCTTGGCAACCCCTTTCAAAGAAAGTGCTTTTCGCCAGTCTCTGCATTTGGTACTTCAAGAGGAAAAAAACCATAGAGATAGAACTCAGAACTACTTCATTTTGTCAAGTTTCAAGGAGCTAGCACAAACCGTGTTTGATTTAGAATTCCAAACACAGCTATCTATGTAGGAGAATACAGAGTGAAACCTAAAAATTGAAAGTGTTATTGGAAACGAACGCTTGAACCTAGAAGAGTGAAAATTGGGCAGCCAAGAGTGCTTAGTGAACTGATCATTACCACCAAGTATCATCAAGATTTGCTGAAAAAATGTTTGCTGAGATTTCAGCAAACTAGTAGTTCTTTGGAAGCTTCCAACCCCTTTCAAACGAAAGTGTTTTTCGCAAGTCTCTGCATGGGGTACTTCAAGAGGAAAGAAACCATAGAGATAGAACTTAGAACTACTTCATTTGGTCAAGTTTCAAGGAGCTAGCACAAACCGTGTTTGATTTAGAATTCCAAACACAGCTATCTATGTAGGAGAAAACAGTGTGAAACCTAAAAATTCAAACTGTTACTGGAAACGAATGCTTCAACTTAGAAGAATAAAAATTGGGCAGCCAAGTGGGATTAGTGAACTGATCATTACCACCAAGTATCATCAAGTTTTGGTGAAAAATGTTTGCTGAGATTTCAGCAAACTAGTAGTTATTGGAAGCTTGGCAACCCCTTTCAAACGAAAGTGTTTTTCGCCAGTCTCTGCATGGGGAACTTCTAGCGGAAACAAACCATAGAGATAGAACTTAGAACTACTTCATTTGGTCAAGTTTCAAGTAGCTAGCACAAACCGTGTTTGATTTAGAATTCCAAACACAGCTATCTATGTAGGAGAAAACAGAGTGAAACCTAAAAATTCAAACTGTTACTGGAAACGAATGCTTCAAACTAGAAGAATAAAAATTGGGCAGCCAAGTGGGATTAGTGAACTGATCATTACCACGAAGTATCATCAAGTTTTGGTGAAAAATGTTTGCTGAGATTTCAGTAAACTACTAGTTTTTGGAAGCTTGGCAACCCCTTTCAAACGAAAGTGTTTTTCGCCAGTCTCTGCATGGGGTACTTCAAGAGGAAACAAACCATAGAGATAGAACTTAGAACTACTTCATTTGGTCAAGTTTCAAGGAGCTAGCACAAACCGTGTTTGATTTAGAATTCCAAAAACAGCTATCTATGTAGGAGAAAACAGAGTGAAACCTAAAAATTCAAACTGTTACTGGAAACGAATGCTTCAAACTGGAAGAATAAAAATTGGGCAGCCAAGTTGGATTAGTGAACTGATCATTACCACCAAGTATCATCAAGTTTTGGTGAAAAATGTTTGCTGAGATTTCAGCAAACTAGTAGTTTTTGGAAGCTTGGCAACCCCTTTCAAACGAAAGTGTTTTTCGCCAGTCTCTGCATGGGGTACTTCAAGAGGAAACAAACCATAGAGATAGAACTTAGAACTACTTCATTTGGTCAAGTTTCAAGGAGCTATCACAAACCGTGTTTGAATTAGAATTCCAAACACAGCTATCTATGTAGGAGAAAACAGAGTGAAACCTAAAAATTCAAACTGTTACTGGAAACGAAGGCTTCAACGTAGAAGAATAAAAATTGGGCAGCCAAGTGGGATTGGGGAACTGATCATTACCACCAAGTATCATCAAGATTTGGTGAAAAAATGTTTGCTGAGATTTCAGCAAATTAGTAGTTTTTTGGAAGCTTGGCAACCCCTTTCAAACGAAAGTGTTTGTCGCCAGTCTCTGCATGGGATACTGCAAGAGGAAACAAACCATAGAGATAGAACTTAGAACTACTTCATTTGGTCAAGTTTCAAGGAGCTAGCACAAACCGTGTTTGATTTAGAATTCCAAACACAGCTATCTATGTAGGAGAAAACAGAGTGAAACCTTAAAATTCAAACTGTTACTGGAAACGAATGCATCAAACTAGAAGAATAAAAATTGGGCAGCCAAGTGGGATTAGTGAACTGATCATTACCACCAAGTATCATCAAGTTTTGGTGAAAAATGTTTGCTGAGATTTCAGCAAACTCTAAGTTTTTTTGGAAGCTTGGCAACCCCTTTCAAACGAAAGTGTTTTTCGCCAGTCTCTGCCTGGGGTACTTCAAGAGAAAACAAACCATAGAGATAGAACTTAGAACTATTAATTTGGTCAAGTTTCAAGGAGCTAGCACAAACCGTGTTTGATTTAGAATTCCAAACACAGCTATCTATGTAGGAGAAAACAGAGTGAAACCTAAAAATTGAAAGTGTTACTGGAAACGAAAGCTTGAACCTAGAAGAGTGAAAATTGGGCAGCCAAGAGTGCTTAGTGAACTGATCATTACCACCAAGTATCATCAAGGTTTGCTGAAAAAATGTTTGCTGAGATTTCAGCAAACTAGTAGTTTTTTGGAAGCTTGGCAACCACTTTCAAACGAAAGTGCTTTTCGCCAGTCTCTGCATGGGGTACTTCAAGAGGAAACAAACCATAGAGATAGAACTTAGAACTTCTTCATTTGGTCAAGTTTCAAGGAGCTAGCACAAACCGTGTTTGATTTAGAATTCCAAACACAGCTATCTATGTAGGAGAAAACAGAGTGAAACCAAAAAATTCAAACTGTTACTGGAAAACAATGCTTCAAACTAGAAGAGTAAAAATTGGGCAGCCAAGTGGGATTAGTGAACTGATCATTACCACCAAGTATCATCAAGTTTTGGTGAAAAAATGTTTGCTAAGATTTCAGCAAACTAGTAGTTTTTTGGAAGCTTGGCAACCCCTTTCAAAGCAAGTGCTTTTCGCCAGTCTCTTCATGGGGTACTTCAAGAGGAAACAAACCATAGAGATAGAACTTAGAACTACTTCATTTGGTCAAGTTTCAAGGAGCTAGCACAAACCGTGTTTGATTTAGAATTCCAAACACAGCTATCTATGTAGGAGAAAACAGAGTGAAACCTATAAATTGAAAGTGTTACTGGAAACGAACGCTTGAACCTAGAAGAGTGAAAATTGGGCAGCCAAGAGTGCTTAGTGAACTGATCATTACAACCAAGTATCATCAAGTTTTGCTGAAAAAATGTTTGCTGAGATTTCAGCAAACTAGTAGTTTTTTGGAAGCTTCCCAACCCCTTTCAAACGAAAGTGTTTTTCGCAAGTCTCTGCATGGGGTACTTCAAGAGGAAAGAAACCATAGAGATAGAACTTAGAACTACTTCATGTGGTCAAGTTTCAAGGAGCTAGCACAAACCGTGTTTCATTTAGAGTTTCAAACACATCTATCTATATAGCCGAAAACAGAGTGAAACCTAAAAATTCAAAGTGTTACTGGAAACGAACGATTGAACCTAGAAGAGTGAAAATTGGGCAGCCAAGTGGGCTTAGTGAACTGATCATTACCACCAAGTATCATCAAGATTTGGTGAAAAAATGTTTGCTGAGATTTCAGCAAACTAGTAGTTTTTTGGAAGCTTGGCAACCCCTTTCAAACGAAAGTGTTTTTCGCCAGTCTCTCCATGGGATACTTCAAGAGGAAACAAACCATAGAGATAGAACTTAGAACTTCTTCATTTGGTCAAGTTTCAAGGAGCTAGCACAAACCGTGTTTGATTTAGAGTTTCAAACACATCTATCTATATAGCAGAAAACAGAGTGAAACCTAAAAATTCAAACTGTTACTGGAAACGAATTCTTCAACCTAGAAGAATAAAAATTGGGCAGCCAAGTGGGATTAGGCAACTGATCATTACCACCAAGTATCATCAAGATTTGTTGAAAAAATGTTTGCTGAGATTTCAGCAAAGTTGTAGTTTTTTGGAAGCTTGGCAACCCCTTTCAAATGAAAGTGTTTTTCGCCAGTCTCTGCATGGGGTACTTCAAGAGGAAACAAACCATAGAAATAGAACTTAGAACTACTTCATTTGGTCAAGTTTCAAGGAGCTAGCACAAACCGTGTTAGATTTAGAGTTTCAAACACATCTATCTATATAGCAGAAAACAGAGTGAAATCTAACAATTCAAAGTGTTACTGGAAACGAACGCTTGAACCTAGAAGAGTGAAAATTGGGCAGCCAAATGGGCTTATTGGACTGATCATTACCACCAAGTATCATCAAGATTTGGTGAAAAAATGTTTGCTGAGATTTCAGCAAACTAGTAGTTTTTTGGAAGCTTGGCAACCCCTTTCAAACGAAAGTGTTTTTCGCCAGTCTCTCCATGGGATACTTCAAGAGGAAACAAACCATAGAGATAGAACTTAGAACTACTTCATTTGGTCAAGTTTCAAGGAGCTAGCACAAACCGTGTTTGATTTAGAGTTTCAAACACATCTATCTATATAGCAGAAAACAGAGTGAAACCTAAAAATTCAAAGTGTTACTGGAAACGAACGATTGAACCTAGATGAGTGAAAATTGGGCAGCCAAGTGGGCTTAGTGAACTGATCATTACCACCAAGTATCATCAAGATTTGGTGAAAAAATGTTTGCTGAGATTTCAGCAAACTAGTAGTTTTTTGGAAGCTTGGCAACCCCTTTCAAACGAAAGTGTTTTTCGCCAGTCTCTCCATGGGATACTTCAAGAGGAAACAAACCATAGAGATAGAACTTAGAACTACTTCATTTGGTCAAGTTTCAAGGAGCTAGCACAAACCGTGTTTGATTTAGAATTCCAAACACAGCTATCTATGTAGGAGAAAACAGAGTGAAACCTAAAAATTCAAAGTGTTACTGGAAACGAATGCTTCAACCTAGAAGAATAAAAATTGGGCAGCCAAGTGGGATTAGTGAACTGATAATTACCACCAAGTATCATGAAGATTTGGTGAAAAAATGTTTGCTGAGATTTCAGCAAACTAGTAGTTTTTTGGAAGCTTGGCAACCCTTTTCATACGAAAGTGTTTTTCGCCAGTCTCTGCATGGGGTACTTCCAAGAGGAAACAAACGATAGAGATAGAACTTAGAACTACTTCATTTGGTCAAGTTTCAAGGAGCTAGCACAAACCGTGTTTGATTTAGAATTCCAAACACAGCTATCTATGTAGGAGAAAACAGAGTGAAACCTAAAAATTCAAACTGTTACTGGAAAACAATGCTTCAAACTAGAAGAATAAAAATTGGGCAGCCAAGTGGGATTAGTGAACTGATCATTACCACCAAGTATCATCAAGTTTTGGTGAAAAATGTTTGCTGAGATTTCAGCAAACTAGTAGTTTTTGGAAGCTTGGCAACCCCTTTCAAACGAAAGTGTTTTTCGCCAGTCTCTGCATGGGGTACTTCAAGAGGAAACAAACCATAGAGATAGAACTTAGAACTACTTCATTGGTCAAGTTTCAAGGAGCTAGCACAAACCGTGTTTGATTTAGAGTTTCAAACACATCTATCTATATAGTAGAAAACAGAGTGAAACCTAAAAATTCAAAGTGTTACTGGAAATGAACGATTGAACCTAGAAGAGTGAAAATTGGGCAGCCAATTGGGCTTAGTGAACTGATCATTAACACCAAGTATCATCAAGTTTTGGTGAAAAAATGTTTGCTGAGATTTCAGCAAACTAGTAGTTATTTTGGAAGCTTGGCAACCCCTTTCAAACGAAAGTGTTTTTCGCCAGTTTCTGCATGGGGTACTTCAAGTGGAAACAAACCATAGAGATAGAACTTAGAACTACTTCATTTGGTCAAGTTTCAAGGAGCTAGTACAAACCGTGTTTGATTTAGAATTCCAAACACAGCTATCTATGTAGGAGAAAACAGAGTGAAACCTAAAAATTCAAAGTGTTACTGGAAACGAATGCTTCAACCTAGAAGAATAAAAATTGGGCAGCCAAGTGGGATTAGTGAACTGATAATTACCACCAAGTATCATCAAGATTTGGTGAAAAAATGTTTGCTGAGATTTCAGCAAACTAGTATTTTTTTGGAAGCTTGGCAACCCCTTTCAAACGAAAGTGTTTTTCGCCAGTCTCTGCATGGGGTACTCCAAGAGGAAACAAACCATAGAGATAGAACTTAGAACTACTTCATTTGGTCAAGTTTCAAGAAGCTAGCACAAACCGTGTTTGATTTAGAATTATAAACACAGCTATCTATGTAGGAGAAAACAGAGTGAAACCTAAAAATTCAAACTGTTACTGGAAACGAAGGCTTCAACGTAGAAGAATAAAAATTGGGCAGCCAAGTGGGATTGGGGAACTGATCATTACCACCAAGTATCATCAAGTTTTGGTGAAAAAATGTTTGCTGAGATTTCAGCAAACTAGTAGTTTTTTGGGAGCTTGGCAACCCCTTTCAAACGAAAGTGTTTTTCGCCAGTCTCTGCATGGGGTACTTCAAGAGGAAAGAAACCATAGAGATAGAACTTAGAACTACTTCATTTGGTTAAGTTTCAAGGAGCTAGCACAAACCGTGTTTGATTTAGAATTCCAAACACAGCTATGTATGTAGGAGAAAACAGAGTGAAACCTAAAAATTCAAAGTGTTACTGGAAACGAACGCTTGAACCTAGAAGAGTGAAAATTGCGCAGCAAAGTGGGCTATTGAACTGATCATTACCACCAAGTATCATCAAGATTTGGTGAAAAAATGTTTGCTGAGATTTCAGCAAACTAGTAGTTTTTGGAAGCTTGGCAACCCCTTTCAAACGAAAGTGCTTTTCGCCAGTCTCTGCATGGGGTACTTCAAGAGGAAAGAAACCATAAAGATAGAACTTAGAACTACTTCATTTGGTCAAGTTTCAAGGAGCTAGCACAAACCGTGTTTGATTTAGAATTCCAAACACAGCTATCTATGTAGGAGAAAACAGAGTGAAACCTAAAATTCAAACTGTTACTGGAAAACAATGCTTCAAACTAGAAGAATAAAAATTGGGCAGCCAAGTATGATTAGTGAACTGATCATTACCACCAAGTATCATCAAGTTTTGGTGAAAAAATGTTTGCTAAGATTTCAGCAAACTAGTAGTTTTTTGGAAGCTTGGCAACCCCTTTCAAAGCAAGTGCTTTTCGCCAGTCTCTTCATGGGGTACTTCAAGAGGAAACAAACCATAGAGATAGAACTTAGAACTACTTCATTTGGTCAAGTTTCAAGGAGCTAGCACAAACCGTGTTTGATTTAGAATTCCAAACACAGCTATCTATGTAGGAGAAAACAGAGTGAAACATATAAATTGAAAGTGTTACGGAAAAGAACGCTTGAACCTAGAAGAGTGAAAATTGGGCAGCCAAGAGTGCTTAGTGAACTGATCATTACCACCAAGTATCATCAAGATTTGCTGAAAAAATGTTTGCTGAGATTTCAGCAAACTAGTAGTTTTTTGGAAGCTTGGCAACCCCTTTCAAACGAAAGTGTTTTTCGCAAGTCTCTGCATGGGGTACTTCAAGAGGAAAGAAACCATAGAGATAGAACTTAGAACTACTTCATTTGGTCAAGTTTCAAGGAGCTAGCACAAACCGTGTTTGATTTAGAGTTTCAAACACATCTATCTATATAGCCGAAAACAGAGTGAAACCTAAAAATTCAAAGTGTTACTGAAAACGAACGATTGAACCTAGAAGAGTGAAAATTGGGCAGCCAAGTGGGCTTAGTGAACTGATCATTACCACCAAGTATCATCAAGATTTGGTGAAAAAATGTTTGCTGAGATTTCAGCAAACTAGTAGTTTTTTGGAAGCTTGGCAACCCCTTTCAAACGAAAGTGTTTTTCGCCAGTCTCTCCATGGGATACTTCAAGAGGAAACAAACCATAGAGATAGAACTTAGAACTACTTCATTTGGTCAAGTTTCAAGGAGCTAGCACAAACCGTGTTTGATTTAGAGTTTCAAACACATCTATCTATATAGCAGAAAACAGAGTGAAACCTAAAAATTCAAACTGTTACTGGAAACGAATTCTTCAACCTAGAAGAATAAAAATTGGGCAGCCAAGTGGGATTAGGCAACTGATCATTACCACCAAGTATTATCAAGATTTGCTGAAAAAATGTTTGCTGAGATTTCAGCAAAGTTGTAGTTTTTTGGAAGCTTGGCAACCCCTTTCAAATGAAAGTGTTTTTCGCCAGTCTCTGCATGGGGTACTTCAAGAGGAAACAAACCATAGAAATAGAACTTAGAACTACTTCATTTGGTCAGTTTCAAGGAGCTAGCACAAACCGTGTTAGATTTAGAGTTTCAAACACATCTATCTATATAGCAGAAAACAGAGTGAAATCTAACAATTCAAAGTGTTACTGGAAACGAACGCTTGAACCTAGAAGAGTGAAAATTGGGCAGCCAAATGGGCTTATTGGACTGATCATTACCACCAAGTATCATCAAGATTTGGTGAAAAAATGTTTGCTGAGATTTCAGCAAACTAGTAGTTTTTTGGAAGCTTGGCAACCCCTTTCAAACGAAAGTGTTTTTCGCCAGTCTCTCCATGGGATACTTCAAGAGGAAACAAACCATAGAGATAGAACTTAGAACTACTTCATTTGGTCAAGTTTCAAGGAGCTAGCACAAACCGTGTTTGATTTAGAGTTTCAAACACATCTATCTATATAGCAGAAAACAGAGTGAAACCTAAAAATTCAAAGTGTTACTGGAAACGAACGATTGAACCTAGATGAGTGAAAATTGGGCAGCCAAGTGGGCTTAGTGAACTGATCATTACCACCAAGTATCATCAAGATTTGGTGAAAAAATGTTTGCTGAGATTTCAGCAAACTAGTAGTTTTTTGGAAGCTTGGCAACCCCTTTCAAAGAAAGTGCTTTTCGCCAGTCTCTGCATGGGGTACTTCAAGAGGAAACAAACCATAGAGATAGAACTTAGAACTACTTCATTTGGTCAAGTTTCAAGGAGCTAGCACAAACCGTGTTTGATTTAGAATTCCAAACACAGCTATCTATGTAGGAGAAAACAGAGTGAAACCTAAAAATTCAAACTGTTACTGGAAACGAATGCTTCAACCTAGAAGAATAAAAAATGAGCAACCAAGTGGGATTAGTGAACTGATCATTACCACCAAGTATCATCAAGTTTTGGTGAAAAATGTTTGCTGAGATTTCAGCAAACTAGTAGTTTTTGGAAGCTTGGCAACCCCTTTCAAACGAAAGTGTTTTTCGCCAGTCTCTGCATGGGGTACTTCTAGCAGAAACAAACCATAGAGATAGAACTTAGAACTTCTTCATTTGGTCAAGTTTCAAGGAGCTAGCACAAACTGTGTTTGATTTAGAATTCCAAACACAGCTATCTATGTAGGAGAAAACAGAGTGAAACCTAAAAATTCAAACTGTTACTGGAAACGAATGCTTCAAAGTAGAAGAATAAAAATTGGGCAGCCAAGTGGGATTAGTGAACTGATCATTACCACCAAGTATCATCAAGTTTTGGTGAAAAATGTTTGCTGAGATTTCAGCAAACTAGTAGTTTTTCTAAGCTTGGCAAACCGTTTCAAACGAAAGTGTTTTTCGCCAGTCTCTGCATGGGGTACTTCAAGAGGAATCAAACCATAGAGATAGAACTTAGAACTACTTCATTTGGTCAAGTTTCAAGAAGCTAGCACAAACCGTGTTTGATTTAGAATTCCAAACACAGCTATCTATGTAGGAGAAAACAGAGTGAAACCTAAAAATTCAAACTGTTACTGGAAACGAATGCTTCAACCTAGAAGAATAAAAAATGGGCAGCCAAGTGGGATTAGTGAACTGATCATTACCACCAAGTATCATCAAGTTTTGGTGAAAAAATGTTTGCTGAGATTTCATCAAACTAGTAGTTTTTTGGAAGCTTGGCAACCCATTTCAAACGAAAGTGTTTTTCTCCAGTCTCTGCATGGGGTACTTCAAGAGGAAACATACCATAGAGGTAGAACTTAGAACTACTTCATTTGGTCAAGTTTCAAGAAGCTAGCACAAACCGTGTTTGATTTAGAATTCCAAACACAGCTATCTATGTAGGAGAAAACAGAGTGAAACCTAAAAATTCAAACTGTTACTGGAAACAAATACTTCAAACTAGAAGAATAAAAATTGGGCAGCAAAGTGGG
>NW_027517029.1:0-29099 GCF_048772815.1 Callospermophilus lateralis | reverse complement strand
ACACGGTTTGTGCTAGCTCCGTGAAACTTGACCAAATGAAGTAGTTCTAAGTTCTATATCTATGCTTTGTTTCCTATTGAAGAACCCAATGCACAGACTGGCGAAAAACACTTTCGTTTGAAAGGGGTTGCCAAGCTTCCAAAAAACTACTAGTTTGATGAAATCTCAGCAAACCTTTTTTCACCAAATCTTGATGATACTTGGTGGTAATGATCAGTTCACTAATCCCACTTGGCTGCCCAACTTTCACTCTTCTAGGTTCAAGCGTTCGTTTCCAGTAACACTTTGAATTTTTAGGTTTCACTCTCTTTTCTGCTATATAGATAGAAGTGTTTGAAACTCTAAATCAAACACGGTTTGTGCTAGCTCCGTGAAACTTGACCAAATGAAGTAGTTCTAAGTTCTATCTCTATGGTTTGTTTCCTCTTGATGTACCCCATGCAGAGACTGGCGAAAAACACTTTCGTTTGAAAGGGGTTGCCAAGCTTCCAAAAAACTACTAGTTTGCTGAAATCTCAGCAAAATTTTTTCACCAAATCTTGATGATACTTGGTGGTAATGATCAGTTCACTAATCCCACTTGGCTACCCAATTTTTATTCTTCTACTTTGAAGCATTCGTTTCCAGTAACAGTTTGAATTTTTAGGTTTCACTCTGTTTTCTCCTACATAGATAGATGTGTTTTGAATTCTAAATAAAACTCGGTTTGTTCTAGCTCCTTGAAACTTGACCAAATGAAGTAGTTCTAAGTTCTATCTCTATGGTTTGTTTCCTCTTGAAATACCCCATGCAGAGACTGGCGAAAAACACTTTCGTTTGAAAGGGGTTGCCAAGCTTCCAAAAAACTACTAGTTTGCTGAAATCTCAGCAAACCTTTTTTCACCAAATCTTGATGATACTTGGTGGTAATGATCAGTTCACTAATCCCACTTTCCTGCACAACTTTCACTCTTCTAGGTTCAAGCGTTCGTTTCCAGTAACACTTTGAATTTTTAGGTTTCACTCTGTTTTCTGCTATATGGATAGATGTGTTTGAAACTCTAAATCAAACACGGTTTGTGCTAGCTCCGTGAAACTTGACCAAATGAAGTAGTTCTAAGTTCTATCTCTATGGTTTGTTTCCTATTGAAGTACCCCATGCAGAGACTGGCGAAAAACACTTTCGTTTGAAAGGGGTTGCCAAGCTTCCAAAAAACTACTAGTTTGCTGAAATCTCAGCAAATCTTTTTTCACCAAATCTTGATGATACTTGGTGGTAATGATCAGTTCACTAATCCCACTTGGCTGCCCAACTTTCACTCTTCTAGGTTCAAGCATTCGTTTCCAGTAACACTTTGAATTTTTAGGTTTCACTCTGTTTTCTGCTATATAGATAGATGTGTTTGAAACTCTAAATCAAACACGGTGTGTGCTAGCTCCTTGAAACTTGACCAAATGAAGTAGTTCTAAGTTCTATCTCTATGGTTTGTTTCCTCTTGAAGTACCCCATGCAGAGACTGGCGAAAAGCACTTTCGTTTGAAAGGGGTTGCCAAGCTTCCAAAAAACTACTAGTTTGCTGAAATCTCAGCAAACATTTTTTCACCAAATCTTGATGATACTTGGTGGTAATGATCAGTTCACTAATCCCACTTGGCTACCCAATTTTTATTCTTCTAGGTTGAAGCATTCGTTTCCAGTAACAGTTTGAAATTTTAGGTTTCACTCTGTTTTCTCCTACATAGATAGATGTGTTTGGAATTCTAAATCAAACACGGTTTGTGCTAGCTCCTTGAAACTTGACCAAATGAAGTAGTTCTAAGTTCTATCTCTATGGTTTGTTTCCTCTTGAAGTACCCCATGCAGAGACTGGCGAAAAACACTTTCGTTTGAAAGGGGTTGCCAAGCTTCCAAAAAACTACTAGTTTGCTGAAATCTCAGCAAACATTTTTTCACCAAATCTTGATGATACTTGGTGGTAATGATCAGTTCACTAATCCCACTTGGCTACCCAATTTTTATTCTTCTAGGTTGAAGCATTCGTTTCCAGTAACAGTTTGAAGTTTTAGGTTTCACTCTGTTTTCTCCTACATAGATAGATGTGTTTGGAATTCTAAATCAAACACGGTTTGTGCTAGCTCCTTGAAACTTGACCAAATGAAGTAGTTCTAAGTTCTATCTCTATGGTTTGTTTCCTCTTGAAGTACCCCATGCAGAGACTGGCGAAAAACACTTTCGTTTGAAAGGGGTTGCCAAGCTTCCAAAAAACTACTAGTTTGCTGAAATATCAGCAAATATTTTTTCACCAAATCTTGATGATACTTGGTGGTAATTATCAGTTCACTAATCTCACTTGGCTGCCCAACTTTCACTCTTCTAGGTTCAAGCGTTCGTTTCCAGTAACACTTTGAATTTTTAGGTTTCACTCTGTTTTCTGCTATATAGATAGATGTGTTTGAAACTCTAAATCAAACACGGTGTGTGCTAGCTCCTTGAAACTTGACCAAATGAAGTAGTTCTAAGTTCTATCTCTATGGTTTGTTTTCCCTTGAAGTACCCCATGCAGAGACTGGCCAAAAACACTTTCGTTTGAAAGGGGTTGCCAAGCTTCCAAAAAACTACTAGTTTGCTGAAATCTCAGCAAACATTTTTTCACCAAATCTTGATGATACTTGGTGGTAATGATCAGTTCACTAATCCCACTTGGCTACCCAATTTTTATTCTTCTAGGTTGAAGCATTCGTTTCCAGTAACAGTTTGAATTTTTAGGTTTCACTCTGTTTTCTCCTACATAGATAGATGTGTTTGGAATTCTAAATCAAACACGGTTTGTGCTAGCTCCTTGAAACTTGACCAAATGAAGTAGTTCTAAGTTCTATCTCTATGGTTTGTTTCCTCTTGAAGTACCCCATGCAGAGACTGGCGAAAAACACTTTCGTTTGAAAGGGGTTGCCAAGCTTCCAAAAAACTACTAGTTTGCTGAAATCTCAGCAAACATTTTTTCACCAAATCTTGATGATACTTGGTGGTAATTATCAGTTCACTAATCTCACTTGGCTGCCCAACTTTCACTCTTCTAGGTTCAAGCGTTCATTTCCAGTAACACTTTGAACTTTTAGGTTTCACTCTGTTTTTTGCTATATTGATAGATGTGTTTGAAACTCTAAATCAAACACGGTTTGTGCTAGGTCCTTGAAACTTGACCAAATGAAGTAGTTCTACGTTCTATCTCTATGGTTTGTTTCTTCTTGAAGTACCCCATGCAGAGACTGGCGAAAAACACTTTCGTTTGAAAGGGGTTGCCAAGCTTCCAAAAAACTACTAGTTTGCTGAAATCTCAGCAAACATTTTTTCAACAAATCTTGATGATACTTGGTGGTAATGATCAGTTCACTAATCCCACTTGGCTGCCCAACTTTCACTCTTCTAGGTTCAAGCGTTCGTTTCCAGTAACACTTTGAATTTTTAGGTTTCACTCTGTTTTCTGCTATATAGATAGATGTGTTTGAAACTCTAAATCAAACACGGTGTGTGCTAGCTAGCTCCTTGAAACTTGACCAAATGAAGTAGTTCTAAGTTCTATCTCTATGGTTTGTTTCCTCTTGAAGTACCCCATGCAGAGACTGGCGAAAAACACTTTCGTTTGAAAGGGGTTGCCAAGCTTCCAAAAAACTACTAGTTTGCTGAAATCTCAGCAAACATTTTTTCACCAAATCTTGATGATACTTGGTGGTAATGATCAGTTCAATAATCTCACTTGGCTGCCCAACTTTCACTCTTCTAGGTTCAAGCGTTCGTTTCCAGTAACACTTTGAATTTTTAGGTTTCACTCTGTTTTCTGCTATATAGATAGATGTGTTTGAAACTCTAAATCAAACACGGTTTGTGCTAGCTCCTTGAAACTTGACCAAATGAAGTAGTTCTAAGTTCTATCTCTACGGTTTGTTTCCTCTTGAAGTACCCCATGCAGAGACTGGTGAAAAACACTTTCGTTTGAAAGGGTTTGCCAAGCTTCCAAAAAACTACTAGTTTGCTGAAATCTCAGCAAACCTTTTTACCAAATCTTGATGATACTTGGTGGTAATGATCAGTTCACTAATCCCACTTGGCTACCCAATTTTTATTCTTCTAGGTTGAAGCATTCGTTTCCAGTAACAGTTTGAATTTTTAGGTTTCACTCTGTTTTCTCCTACATAGATAGATGTGTTTGGAATTCTAAATCAAACACGGTTTGTGCTAACTCCTTGAAACTTGACCAAAGGAAGTAGTTCTAAGTTCTATCTCTATGGTTTGTTTCCTCTTGAAGTACCCCTTGCAGAGACTGGCGAAAAACACTTTCGTATGAAAGGGGTTGCCAAGCTTCCAAAAAACTACTAGTTTGCTGAAATCTCAGCAAATATTTTTTCACCAAATCTTGATGATACTTGGTGGTAATGATCAGTTCACTAATCTCACTTGGCTGCCCAACTTTCACTCTTCTAGGTTCAAGCGTTCGTTTCCAGTAACACTTTGAAATTTTAGGTTTCACTCTGTTTTCTGCTATATAGATAGATGTGTTTGAAACTCTAAATCAAACACGGTTTGTGCTAGCTCCGTGAAACTTGACAAAATGAAGTAGTTCTAAGTTCTATCTCTATGGTTTGTTTCCTCTTGAAGTACCCCATGCAGAGACTGGCGAAAAACACTTTCATTTGAAAGGGGTTGCCAAGCTTCCAATAAACTACTAGTTTGCTGAAATCTAAGCAAACCTTTTTTCACCAAATCTTGATGATACTTGGTGGTAATGATCAGTTCACTAAACTCACTTGGCTGCCCAACTTTCATTCTTCTAGGTTCAAGCATTCGTTTCCAGTAACACTTTGAATTTTTAGGTTTCACTCTGTTTTCTGCTATATAGATAGATGTGTTTGAAACTCTAAATCAAACACGGTTTGTGCTAGCTCCTTGAAATTTGACCAAATGAAGTAGTTCTAAGTTCTATCTCTATGGTTTGTTTCCTCTTGAAGTACCCCATGCAGAGACTGGCGAAAAACACTTTCGTTTGGAAAGGGGTTGCCAAGCTTCCAAAAAACTACTAGTTTGCTGAAATCTCAGCAAACAATTTTTTCACCAAATCTTGATGATACTTGGTGGTAATGATCAGTTCACTAATCCCACTTGGCTGCCCAATTTTTATTCTTCTAGGTTGAAGCATTCGTTTCCAGTAACAGTTTGAATTTTTAGGTTTCACTCTGTTTTCTCATACATCGATAGCTGTGTTTGGAATTCTAAATCAAACACGGTTTGTGCTAGCTCCTTGAAACTTGAGCAAATGAAGTAGTTTTAAGTTCTATCTCTATGGTTTGTTTCCTCTTGAAACACCCCATGCAGAGACTGGCGAAAAACACTTTCGTTTGAAAGGGGTTGCCAAGCTTCCAAAAAACTACTAGTTTGCTGAAATCTCAGAAAACATTTTTTCACCAAATCTTGATGATACTTGGTGGTAATGATCAGTTCACTAATCCCACTTTCCTGCCCAACTTTCACTCTTCTAGGTTCAAGCGTTCGTTTCCAGTAACACTTTGAATTTTTAGGTTTCACTCTGTATTCTGCTATATAGATAGATGTGTTTGAAACTCTAAATCGAACACGGTTTGTGCTAGCTCCGTGAAACTTGACCAAATGAAGTAGTTCTAAGTTCTATCTCTATGGTTTGTTTCCTCTTGAAGTACCCCATGCAGAGACTGGCGAAAAACACTTTCGTTTGAAAGGGGTTGCCAAGCTTCCAAAAAACTACTAGTTTGCTGAAATCTCAGCAAACCTTTTTTCACCAAATCTTGATGATACTTGGTATTAATGATCAGTTCACTAATCCCACTTGGCTGCCCAACTTTCACTCTTCTAGGTTCAAGCGTTCGTTTCCAGTAACACTTTGAATTTTTAGGTTTCACTCTGTTTTCTGCTATATAGATAGAATTGTTTGAAACTCTAAATCAAACACGGTTTGTGCTAGCTCCGTGAAACTTGACCAAATGAAGTATTTCTAAGTTCTATCTCTATGGTTTGTTTCCTCTTGATGTACCCCATGCAGAGACTGGCGAAAAACACTTTCGTTTGAAAGGGGTTGCCAAGCTTCCAAAAAACTACTAGTTTGCTGAAATCTCAGCAAACATTTTTTCACCAAATCTTGATGATACTTGGTGGTAAAGATCAGTTCACTAATCCCACTTGGCTACCCAATTTTTATTCTTCTAGGTTGAAGCATTCGTTTCCAGTAACAGTTTGAATTTTTAGGTTTCACTCTGTTTTCTCCTACATAGATAGATGTGTTTGGAATTCTAAATCAAACACGGTTTGTGCTAGCTCCTTGAAACTTGACCAAATGAAGTAGTTCTAAGTTCTATCTCTATGGTTTGTTTCCTCTTGAAGTACCCCATGCAGAGACTGGCGAAAAACACTTTCGTTTGAAAGGGGTTGCCAAGCTTCCAAAAAACTACTAGTTTGCTGAAATCTAAGCAAATATTTTTTTCACCAAATCTTGATGATACTTGGTGGTAATGATCAGTTCACTAATCTCACTTGGCTGCCCAACTTTCACTCTTCTAGGTTCAAGCGTTCGTTTCCAGTAACACTTTGAATTTTTAGGTTTCACTCTGTTTTGTGCTATATAGATAGATGTGTTTGAATCTCTAAATCAAACACGGTTTGTGCTAGCTCCGTGAAAACTTGACAAAATGAAGTAGTTCTAAGTTCTATCTCTATGGTTTGTTTCCTCTTGAAGTACCCCATGGAGAGACTGGCGAAAAACTCTTTCGTTTGAAAGGGGTTGCCAAGCTTCCAAAAAACTACTAGTTTGCTGAAATCTCAGCAAACATTTTTTTCACCAAAACTTGATGATACTTGGTGGTAATGATCAGTTCACTAATCTCACTTGGCTGCCCAACTTTCACTCTTCTAAGTTCAAGCGTTCGTTTCCAGTAACACTTTGAATTTTTAGGTTTCACTCTGTTTTCTGCTATATAGATAGATGTGTTTGAAACTCTAAGTCAAACACGGTTTGTGCTAGCTCCTTGAAACTTTACCAAATGAAGTAGTTCTATGTTCCATCTCTATGGTTTGTTTCCTCTTGAAGTACACCATGCAGAGACTGGCGAAAAACACTTTAGTTTGAAAGGGGTGGCCAAGCTTCCAAAAAACTACTAGTTTGCTGAAATCTCAGCAAACCTTTTTTCACCAAATCTTGATGATACTTGGTGGTAATGATCAGTTCACTAATCTCACTTGGCTGCCCAACTTTCACTCTTCTAGGTTCAAGCGTTCGTTTCCAGTAACACTTTGAATTTTTAGGTTTCACTCTGTATTCTGCTATATAGATAGATGTGTTTGAAACTCTAAATCAAACACGGTTTGTGCTAGGTCCTTGAAACTTGACCAAATGAAGTAGTTCTAAGTTCTATCTCTACGGTTTGTGTCCTCTTGAAGTACCCCATGCAGAGACTGGTGAAAAACACTTTCGTTTGAAAGGGTTTGCCAAGCTTCCAAAAAACTACTAGTTTTTTGAAATCTCAGCAAACCTTTTTTCAACAAATCTTGATGATACTTGGTGGTAATGATCAGTTCACTAATCTCACTTGGCTGCCCAACTTTCACTCTTCTAGGTTCAAGCATTCGTTTCCAGTAACACTTTGAATTTTTAGGTTTCACTCTGTTTCTGCTATATAGATACATGTGTTTGAAACTGTAAATCAAACACGGTTTGTGCTAGCTCCGTGAAACTTGACAAAATGAAGTAGTTCTAAGTTCTATCTCTATGGTTTGTTTCCTCTTGAAGTACCCCATGCAGAGACTGGCGAAAAACACTTTCGTTTGAAAGGGGTTGCCAAGCTTCCAAAAAACTACTAGTTTGCTGATATCTCAGCAAACATTATTTCACCAAATCTTGATGATACTTGGTGGTAATGATCAGTTCACTAATTTCACTTGGCTGCCCAACTTTCACTCTTCTAGGTTCAAGTGTTCGTTTCCAGTAACACTTTGAATTTTTAGGTTTCACTCTGTTTTCTGCTATATAGATAGATGTGTTTGGAATTCTAAATCAAACACGGTTTCTGCTAGCTCTTTGAAACTTGACCAAATGAAGTAGTTCTAAGTTCTATCTCTATGGTTTGTTTCCTCTTGAAATACCCCATGCAGAGACTGGCGAAAAACACTTTCGTTTGAAAGGGTTGCCAAGCTTCCAAAAAACTACTAGTTTGCTGAAATCTCAGCAAACATTTTTTCACCAAATCTTGATGATACTTGGTGGTAATCATCAGTTCACTAATCTCACTTGGCTGCCCAACTTTCACTCTTCTAGGGTCAAGCGTTCGTTTCCAGTAACACTTTTAATTTTTAGGTTTCACTCTGTTTTCTGCTATATAGATAGATGTGTTTGGAATTCTAAATCAAACACGGTTTGTGCTAGCTCCTTGAAACTTTACCAAATGAAGTAGTTCTAAGTTCTATCTCTATGGTTTGTTTCCTCTTGAAGTACCCCATGCAGAGACTGGCGAAAAACACTTTCGTTTGAAAGGGGTTGCCATGCTTCCAAAGCTACTAGTTTGCTGAAATCTCAGCAAACATTTTTTCACCAAATCTTGATGATACTTGGTGGTTATGATCAGTTCACTAATCCCACTTGGCTGCCCAATTTTTTATTCTTCTATGTTGAAGCATTCGTTTCCAGTAACAGTTTGAATTTTTAGGTTTCACTCTGTTTTCTGCTATATAGATAGCTGTGTTTGAAACTCTAAATCAAACACGGTTTGTGCTAGCTCCTTGAAACTTGACCAAATGAAGTAGTTCTACGTTCTATCTCTATGGTTTGTTTCCTCTTGAAATACCCCATGCAGAGACTGGCGAAAAACACTTTCGTTTGAAAGGGGTTGCCAAGCTTCCAAAAAACTACTAGTTTGCTGAAATCTCAGCAAAACTTTTTTCACCAAATCTTGATGATACTTAGTGGTAATGATCAGTTCACTAATCCCACTTTCCTGCCCAACTTTCACTCTTCTAGGTTCAAGCGTTCGTTTCCAGTAACACTTTGAATTTTTAGGTTTCACTCTGTTTTCTGCTATATGGATAGATGTGTTTGAAACTCTAAATCAAACACGGTTTGTGCTAGCTCCGTGAAACTTGACCAAATGAAGTAGTTCTAAGTTCTATCTCTATGGTTTGTTTCCTCTTGATGTACCCCATGCAGAGACTGGCGAAAAACACTTTCGTTTGAAAGGGGTTGCCAAGCTTCCAAAAAACTACTAGTTTGCTGAAATCTCAGCAAACCTTTTTTCACCAAATCTTGATGATACTTGGTATTAATGATCAGTTCACTAATCCCACTTGGCTGCCCAACTTTCACTTTTCTAGGTTCAAGCGTTCGTTTCCAGTAACACTTTGAATTTTTAGGTTTCACTCTGTTTTCTCCTATATAGATAGAATTGTTTGAAACTCTAAATCAAACACGGTTTGTGCTAGCTCCGTGAAACTTGACCAAATGAAGTATTTCTAAGTTCTATCTCTATGGTTTGTTTCCTCTTGATGTACCCCATGCAGAGACTGGCGAAAAACACTTTCGTTTGAAAGGGGTTGCCAAGCTTCCAAAAAACTACTAGTTTGCTGAAATCTCAGCAAACCTTTTTTCACCAAATCTTGATGATACTTGGTGGTAATGATCAGTTCACTAATCCCACTTGGCTACCCAATTTTTATTCTTCTAGGTTGAAGCATTCGTTTCCAGTAACAGTTTGAATTTTTAGGTTTCACTCTGTTTTCTCCTACATAGATAGATGTGTTTGGAATTCTAAATCAAACACGGTTTGTGCTAGCTCCTTGAAACTTGACCAAATGAAGTAGTTCTAAGTTCTATCTCTATGGTTTGTTTCCTCTTGAAGTACCCCATGCAGAGACTGGCGAAAAACACTTTCGTTTGAAAGGGGTTGCCAAGCTTCCAAAAAACTACTAGTTTGCTGAAATCTCAGCAAACATTTTTTCACCAAATCTTGATGATACTTGGTGGTAATGATCAGTTCACTAATCTCACTTGGCTGCCCAACTTTCACTCTTCTAGGTTCAAGCGTTCGTTTCCAGTAACACTTTGAATTTTTAGGTTTCACTCTGTTTTGTGCTATATAGATAGATGTGTTTGAATCTCTAAATCAAACACGGTTTGTGCTAGCTCCGTGAAACTTGACAAAATGAAGTAGTTCTAAGTTCTATCTCTATGGTTTGTTTCCTCTTGAAGTACCCCATGGAGAGACTGGCGAAAAACTCTTTCGTTTGAAAGGGGTTGCCAAGCTTCCAAAAAACTACTAGTTTGCTGAAATCTCAGCAAACATTTTTTCACCAAATCTTGATGATACTTGGTGGTAATGATCAGTTCAATAATCTCATCTCACTTGGCTGCCCAACTTTCACTCTTCTAGGTTCAAGCGTTCGTTTCCAGTAACACTTTGAATTTTTAGGTTTCACTCTGTATTCTGCTATATAGATAGATGTGTTTGAAACTCTAAATCAAACACGGTTTGTGCTAGGTCCTTGAAACTTGACCAAATGAAGTAGTTCTAAGTTCTATCTCTACGGTTTGTTTCCTCTTGAAGTACCCCATGCAGAGACTGGTGAAAAACACTTTCGTTTGAAAGGGTTTGCCAAGCTTCCAAAAAACTACTAGTTTGCTGAAATCTCAGCAAACCTTTTTTCAACAAATCTTGATGATACTTGGTGGTAATGATCAGTTCACTAATCTCACTTGGCTGCCCAACTTTCACTCTTCTAGGTTCAAGCATTCGTTTCCAGTAACACTTTGAATTTTTAGGTTTCACTCTGTTTTCTGCTATATAGATACATGTGTTTGAAACTGTAAATCAAACACGGTTTGTGCTAGCTCCGTGAAACTTGACAAAATGAAGTAGTTCTAAGTTCTATCTCTATGGTTTGTTTCCTCTTGAAGTACCCCATGCAGAGACTGGCGAAAAACACTTTCGTTTGAAAGGGGTTGCCAAGCTTCCAAAAAACTACTAGTTTGCTGATATCTCAGCAAACATTATTTCACCAAATCTTGATGATACTTGGTGGTAATGATCAGTTCACTAATTTCACTTGGCTGCCCAACTTTCACTCTTCTAGGTTCAAGTGTTCGTTTCCAGTAACACTTTGAATTTTTAGGTTTCACTCTGTTTTCTGCTATATAGATAGATGTGTTTGGAATTCTAAATCAAACACGGTTTCTGCTAGCTCCTTGAAACTTGACCAAATGAAGTAGTTCTAAGTTCTATCTCTATGGTTTGTTTCCTCTTGAAGTACCCCATGCAGAGACTGGCGAAAAACACTTTCGTTTGAAAGGGGTTGCCAAGCTTCCAAAAAACTACTAGTTTGCTGAAATCTCAGCAAACATTTTTTCACCAAATCTTGATGATACTTGGTGGTAATGATCAGTTCACTAATCTCACTTGGCTGCCCAACTTTCACTCTTCTAGGGTCAAGCGTTCGTTTCCAGTAACACTTTTAATTTTTAGGTTTCACTCTGTTTTCTGCTATATAGATAGATGTGTTTGGAATTCTAAATCAAACACGGTTTGTGCTAGCTCCTTGAAACTTTACCAAATTAAGTAGTTCTAAGTTCTATCTCTATGGTTTGTTTCCTCTTGAAGTACCCCATGCAGAGACTGGCGAAAAACACTTTCGTTTGAAAGGGGTTGCCATGCTTCCAAAGCTACTAGTTTGCTGAAATCTCAGCAAACATTTTTTCACCAAATCTTGATGATACTTGGTGGTTATGATCAGTTCACTAATCCCACTTGGCTGCCCAATTTTTATTCTTCTATGTTGAAGCATTCGTTTCCAGTAACAGTTTGAATTTTTAGGTTTCACTCTGTTTTCTGCTATATAGATAGCTGTGTTTGAAACTCTAAATCAAACATGGTTTGTGCTAGCTCCTTGAAACTTGACCAAATGAAGTAGTTCTACGTTCTATCTCTATGGTTTGTTTCCTCTTGAAATACCCCATGCAGAGACTGGCGAAAAACACTTTCGTTTGAAAGGGGTTGCCAAGCTTCCAAAAAACTACTAGTTTGCTGAAATCTCAGCAAACCTTTTTTCACCAAATCTTGATGATACTTAGTGGTAATGATCAGTTCACTAATCCCACTTTCCTGCCCAACTTTCACTCTTCTAGGTTCAAGCGTTCGTTTCCAGTAACACTTTGAATTTTTAGGTTTCACTCTGTTTTCTGCTATATGGATAGATGTGTTTGAAACTCTAAATCAAACACGGTTTGTGCTAGCTCCGTGAAACTTGACCAAATGAAGTAGTTCTAAGTTCTATCTCTATGGTTTGTTTCCTCTTGATGTACCCCATGCAGAGACTGGCGAAAAACTCTTTCGTTTGAAAGGGGTTGCCAAGCTTCCAAAAAACTACTAGTTTGCTGAAATCTCAGCAAACCTTTTTTCACCAAATCTTGATGATACTTGGTGGTAATGATCAGTTCAGTAATCCCACTTGGCTGCCCAACTTTCACTCTTCTAGGTTCAAGCGTTCGTTTCCAGTAACACTTTGAACTTTTAGGTTTCACTCTGTTTTCTGCTATATAGATAGAAGTGTTTGAAACTCTAAATCAAACACAGTTTGTGCTAGCTCCGTGAAACTTGACCAAATGAAGTAGTTCTAAGTTCTATCTCTATGGTTTGTTTCCTCTTGATGTACCCCATGCAGAGACTGGCGAAAAACACTTTCGTTTGAAAGGGGTTGCCAAGCTTCCAAAAAACTACTAGTTTGCTGAAATCTCAGCAAACATTTTTTCACCAAATCTTGATGTTACTTGGTGGTAATGATCAGTTCACTAATCCCACTTGGCTACCCAATATTTATTCTTCTAGGTTGAAGCATTCGTTTCCAGTAACAGTTTGAATGTTTAGGTTTCACTCTGTTTTTTCTTACATAGATAGATGTGTTTGGAATTCTAAATCAAACACGGTTTGTGCTAGCTCCTTGAAACTTGACCAAATGAAGTAGTTCTAAGTTCTATCTCTATGGTTTGTTTCCTCTTGAAGTACCCCATGCAGAGACTGGCGAAAAACACTTTCGTTTGAAAGGGGTTGCCAAGCTTCCAAAAAACTACTAGTTTGCTGAAATCTCAGCAAACCTTTTTTCACCAAATCTTGATGATACTTGGTGGTAATGATCAGTTCACTAATCTCACTTGGCTGCCCAAATTTCACTCTTCTAGGTTCAAGCGTTCGTTTCCAGTAACACTTTGAATTTTTAGGTTTCACTCTGTTTTCTGCTATATAGATAGATGTGTTTGAAACTCTAAATCAAACACGGTTTGTGCTAGCTCCTTGAAACTTGACCAAATGAAGTAGTTCTAAGTTCTATCTCTATGGTTTGTTTCCTCTTGAAGTACCCCATGCAGAGACTGGTGAAAAACACTTTCGTTTGAAAGGGGTTGCCAAGCTTCCAAAAAACTACTAGTTTGCTCAAATCTCAGCAAACCTTTTTTCACCAAATCTTGATGATACTTGGTGGTAATGATCAGTTCACTAATCCCACTTGGCTGCCCAATTTTTATTCTTCTAGGTTGAAGGATTCGTTTCCAGTAACAGTTTGAATTTTTAAGTTTCACTCTGTTTTCTCATACAAAGATAGCTGTGTTTGGAATTCTAAATCAAACACGGTTTGTGCTAGCTCCTTGAAACTTGACCAATGAAGTAGTTCTAAGTTCTATCTCTATGGTTTGTTTCCTCTTGAAATACCCCATGCAGAGACTGGCGAAAAACACTTTCGTTTGAAAGGGGTTGCCAAGCTTCCAAAAAACTACTAGTTTGCTGAAATCTCAGCAAACATTTTTTCACCAAATCTTGATGATACTTGGTGGTAATGATCAGTTCACTAATCCCACTTTCCTGCCCAACTTTCACTCTTCTAGGTTCAAGTGTTCGTTTCCAGTAACACTTTGAATTTTTAGGTTTCACTCTGTTTTCTGCTATATAGATAGATGTGTTTGAAACTCTAAATCAAACACGGTGTGTGCTAGCTCCTTGAAACATGACCAAATGAAGTAGTTCTAAGTTCTATCTCTATGGTTTGTTTCCTCTTGAAGTACCCCATGCAGAGACTGGCGAAAAACACTTTCGTTTGAAAGGGGTTGCCAAGCTTCCAAAAAACTACTAGTTTGCTGAAATCTCAGCAAACATTTTTTCAACAAATCTTGATGATACTTGGTGGTAATGATCAGTTCACTAATCCCACTTGGCTACCTAATTTTTATTCTTCTAGGTTGAAGCATTCGTTTCCAGTAACAGTTTGAATTTTTCGGTTTCACTCTGTTTTCTCCTACATAGATAGATGTGTTTGGAATTCTAAATCAAACACGGTTTGTGCTAGCTCCTTGAAACTTGACCATATGAAATAGTTCTAAGTTCTATCTCTATGGTTTGTTTCCTCTTGAAGTACCCCATGCAGAGACTGGTGAAAAACACTTTTGTTTGAAAGGGTTTGCCAAGCTTCCAAAAAATTACTAGTTTGCTGAAATCTCAGCAAACCTTTTTTCAACAAATCTTGATGATACTTGGTGGTAATGATCAGTTCACTAATCTCACTTGGCTGCCCAACTTTCACTCTTCTAGGTTCAAGCATTCGTTTCCAGTAACACTTTGAATTTTTAGGTTTCACTCTATTTTCTGCTATATAGATAGATGGGTTTGAAACTCTAAATCAAACACGGTTTGTGCTAGCTTCGTGAAACTTGACAAAATGAAGTAGTTCTAAGTTCTATCTCTATGGTTTGTTTCCTCTTGAAGTACCCCATGCAGAGACTGGCGAAAAACACTTTCATTTGAAAGGGGTTCCCAAGCTTCCAAAAAACTACTAGTTTGCTGAAATCTAAGCAAACATTTTTTCACCAAATCTTGATGATACTTGGTGGTAATGATCAGTTCACTAATCCCACTTGTCTGCCCAACTTTCACTCTTCTAGGTTCAAGCGTTCGTTTCCAGTAACACTTTGAATTTTTAGGTTTCACTCTGTTTTCTGCTATATAGATAGATGTGTTTGAAACTCTAAATCAAACACGGTGTGTGCTAGCTCCTTGAAACTTGACCAAATGAAGTAGTTCTAAGTTCTATCTCTATAGTTTGTTTCCTCTTGAAGTACCCCATGCAGAGACTGGCCAAAAACACTTTCGTTTGAAAGGGGTTGCCAAGCTTCCAAAAAACTACTAGTTTGCTGAAATCTCAGCAAACATTTTTTCACCAAATCTTGATGATACTTGGTGGTAATGATCAGTTCACTAATCCCACTTGGCTACCCAATTTTTATTCTTCTAGGATGAAGCATTCGTTTCCAGTAACAGTTTGAATTTTTAGGTTTCACTCTGTTTTCTCCTACATAGATAGATGTGTTTGGAATTCTAAATCAAACACGGTTTGTGCTAGCTCCTTGAAACTTGACCATATGAAATAGTTCTAAGTTCTATCTCTATGGTTTGTTTCCTCTTGAAGTACCCCATTCAGAGACTGGCGAAAAACACTTTCGTTTGAAAGGGGTTGCCAAGCTTCCAAAAAACTACTAGTTTGCTGAAATCTCAGCAAACATTTTTTCACCAAATCTTGATGATACTTGGTGGTAATGATCAGTTCACTAATCTCACTTGGCTGCCCAACTTTCACTCTTCTAGGTTCAAGCGTTCGTTTCCAGTAACACTTTGAATTTTTAGGTTTCACTCTGTTTTCTGCTATATAGATAGATGTGTTTGAAACTCTAAATCAAACACGGTTTGTGCTAGGTCCTTGAAACTTGACCAAATGAAGTAGTTCTAAGTTCTATCTCTACGGTTTGTTTCCTCTTGAAGTACCCCATGCAGAGACTGGTGAAAAACACTTTCGTTTGAAAGGGTTTGCCAAGCTTCCAAAAAACTACTAGTTTGCTGAAATCTCAGCAAACCTTTTTTCCACAAATCTTGATGATACTTGGTGGTAATGATCAGTTCACTAATCTCACTTGGCTGCCCAACTTTCACTCTTCTAGGTTCAAGCATTCGTTTCCAGTAACACTTTGAATTTTTAGGTTTCACTCTGTTTTCTGCTATATAGATAGATGTGTTTGAAACTCTAAATCAAACACGGTTTGTGCTAGCCCCGTGAAACTTGACAAAATGAAGTAGTTCTAAGTTCTATCTCTATGGTTTGTTTCCTCTTGAAGTACCCCTTGCAGAGACTGGCGAAAAACACTTTCGTTTTAAAGGGGTTGCCTAGCTTCCATAAAACAACTAGTTTGCTGAAATCTCAGCAAACATTTTTTCACCAAATCTTGATGATCCTTGGTGGTAATGATCAGTTCACTAATCTCACTTGGCTGCCCAACTTTCACTCTTCTAGGTTCAAGCGTTCGTTTCCAGTAACACTTTGAATTTTTAGGTTTCACTCTGTTTTCTGCTATATAGATAGATGTGTTTGAAACTCTAAATCAAACACGGTTTGTGCTAGCTCCTTGAAACTTGACCAAATGAAGTAGTTCTAAGTTCTATCTCTATGGTTTGTTTCCTCTTGAAGTTCCCCATGCAGAGACTGGTGAAAAACACTTTCGTTTGAAAGGGGTGGCCAAGCTTCCAAAAAACTACTAGTTTGCTGAAATTTCAGCAAACCTTTTTTCACCAAATCTTGATGATACTTGGTGGTAATGATCAGTTCACTAATCTCACTTGGCTGCCCAACTTTCACTCTTCTAGGTTCAAGCATTCGTTTCCAGTAACACTTTGAATTTTTAGGTTTCACTCTGTTTTCTGTTATATAGATAGATGTGTTTGAATCTATAAATCAAACACGGTTTGTGCTAGCTCCTTGAAACTTGACCAAATGAAGTAGTTCCAAGTCTTATATCTATGGTTTGTTTCTTCTTGAAGTACCCCATGCAGAGATGGGCGAAAAACACTTTCGTTGGAAAGGGGTTGCCAAGCTTCCAAAAAACTACTAGTTTGCTGAAATCTCAGCAAACAGTTATTCAACAAATCTTGATGATACTTGGTGGTAATGATCCGTTCACTAATCCCCCTTGGCTGCCCAACTTTCACTCTTCTAGGTTCAAGCGTTCGTTTCCAGTAACACTTTGAATTTTTAGGTTTCACTCTGTTTTCTGCTATATAGATAGATGTGTTTGAAACTCTAAATCAAACACGGTGTGTGCTAGCTAGCTCCTTGAAACTTGACCAAATGAAGTAGTTCTAAGTTCTATCTCTATGGTTTGTTTCCTCTTGAACTACCCCATGCAGAGACTGGCGAAAAACACTTTCGTTTGAAAGGGGTTGCCAAGCTTCCAAAAAACTACTAGTTTGCTGAAATCTCAGCAAAACTTTTTTCACCAAATCTTGATGATACTTGTTGGTAATGATCAGTTCACTAATCCCACTTGGCTGCCCAATTTTTATTCTTCTAGGTTGAAGCATTCGTTTCCAGTAACAGTTTGAATTTTTAGGTTTCACTCTGTTTTCTTATACATAGATAGCTGTGTTTGGAATTCTAAATCAAACACGGTTTGTGCTAGCTCCTTGAAACTTGACCAAATGAAGTAGTTCTAAGTTCTATCTCTATGGTTTGTTTCCTCTTGAAATACCCCATGCAGAGACTGGAGAAAAACACTTTCGTTTCAAAGGGGTTGCCAAGCTTCCAAAAAACTACTAATTTGCTGAAATCTCAGCAAATATTTTTTCACCAAATCTTGATGATACTTGGTGGTAATGATCAGTTCACTAATCCCACTTTCCTGCCCAACTTTCACTCTTCTAGGTTCAAGCGTTCGTTTCCAGTAACACTTTGAATTTTTAGGTTTCACTCTGTTTTCTGCTATATAGATAGATGTGTTTGAATCTCTAAATCAAACACGGTTTGTGCTAGCTCCTTGAAACTTGACCAAATGAAGTAGTTCTAAGTTCTATCTCTATGGTTTGTTTCTTCTTGAAGTACCCCATGCAGAGACTGGCGAAAAACACTTTCGTTTGAAAGGGGTTGCCAAGCTTCCAAAAAACTACTAGTTTGCTGAAATCTCAGCAAACATTTTTTCAACAAATCTTGATGATACTTGGTGGTAATGATCAGTTCACTAATCCCCCTTGGCTGCCCAACTTTCACTATTCTAGGTTCAAGCGTTCGTTTTCAGTAACACTTTGAATTTTTAGGTTTCACTCTGTTTTCTGCTATATAGATAGATGTGTTTGAAACTCTAAATCAAACACGGTGTGTGCTAGCTAGCTCCTTGAAACTTGACCAAATGAAGTAGTTCTAAGTTCTATCTCTATGGTTTGTTTCCTCTTGAAGTACCCCATGCAGAGACTGGCGAAAAACACTTTCGTTTGAAAGGGGTTGCCAAGCTTCCAAAAAACTACTAGTTTGCTGAAATCTCAGCAAACCTTTTTTCACCAAATCTTGATGATACTTGGTGGTAATGATCAGTTCACTAATCCCACTTGGCTGCCCAATTTTTATTCTTCTAGGTTGAAGCATTCGTTTCCAGTAACAGTTTGAATTTTTAGGTTTCACTCTGTTTTCTCATACATAGATAGCTGTGTTTGGAATTCTAAATCAAACACGGTTTGTGCTAGCTCCTTGAAACTTGACCAAATGAAGTAGTTCTAAGTTCTATCTCTATGGTTTGTTTCCTCTTGAAATACCCCATGCAGAGACTGGCGAAAAACACTTTCGTTTCAAAGGGGTTGCAAAGCTTCCAAAAACTACTAGTTTGCTGAAATCTCAGCAAACCTTTTTTCACCAAATCTTGATGATACTTGGTGGTAATGATCAGTTCACTAATCTCACTTGGCTGCCCAACTTTCACTCTTCTAGGTTCAAGCATTCGTTTCCATTAACACTTTGAATTTTTAGGTTTCACTCTGTTTTCTGCTATATAGATAGATGTGTTTGAATCTCTAAATCAAACACGGTTTGTGCTAGCTCCTTGAAACTTGACCAAATGAAGTAGTTCTAAGTTCTATCTCTATGGTTTGTTTCTTCTTGAAGTACCCCATGCAGAGACTGGCGAAAAACACTTTCGTTTGAAAGGGGTTGCCAAGCTTCCAAAAAACTACTAGTTTGCTGAAATCTCAGCAAACATTTTTTCAACAAATCTTGATGATACTTGGTGGTAATGATCAGTTCACTAATCCCACTTGGCTGCCCAACTTTCACTCTTCTAGGTTCAAGCGTTCGTTTCCAATAACACTTTGAATTTTTAGGTTTCACTCTGTTTTCTGCTATATATATAGATGTGTTTGAAACTCTAAATCAAACACGGTGTGTGCTAGCTAGCTCCTTGAAACTTGACCAAATGAAGTAGTTCTAAGTTCTATCTCTATGGTTTGTTTCCTCTTGAAGTACCCCAAGCAGAGACTGGCGAAAAACACTTTCGTTTGAAAGGGTAGACAAGCTTACAAAAAACTACTAGTTTGCTGATATCTCAGCAAACCTTTTTTCACCAAATCTTGATGATACTTGGTGGTAATGATCAGTTCACTAATCCCACTTGGCTGCCCAATTTTTATTCTTCTAGGTTGAAGCATTCGTTTTTAGTAACAGTTTGAATTTTTAGGTTTCACTCTGTTTTCTCATACATAGATAGCTGTGTTTGGAATTCTAAATCAAACACGGTTTGTGCTAGCTCCTTGAAACTTGACCAAATGAAGTAGTTCTAAGTTCTATCTCTATGGTTTGTTTCCTCTTGAAATACCCCATGCAGAGACTGGCGAAAAACACTTTCGTTTCAAAGGGGTTGCCAAGCTTCCAAAAAACTACTAGTTTGCTGAAATCTCAGCAAATATTTTTTCACCAAATCTTGATGATACTTGGTGGTAATGATCAGTTCACTAATCCCACTTTCCTGCCCAACTTTCAGTCTTCTAGGTTCAAGCGTTCGTTTCCAGTAACACTTTGAATTTTTAGGTTTCACTCTGTTTTCTGCTATATAGATAGATGTGTTTGAAACTCTAAATCAAACAGGGTTTGTGCTAGCTCCGTGAAACTTGACCAAATGAAGTAGTTCTAAGTTCTATCTCTATGGTTTGTTTCCTATTGAAGTACCCCATGCAGAGACTGGCGAAAAACACTTTCGTTTGAAAGGGGTTGCCAAGCTTCCAAAAAACTACTAGTTTGCTGAAATCTCAGCAAAAGTTTTTTCACCAAATCTTGATGATACTTGGTGGTAATGATCAGTTCACTAATCCCACTTGGCTGCCCAACTTTCACTCTTCTAGGTTCAAGCGTTCGTTTCCAGTAACACTTTGAATTTTTAGGTTTCACTCTGTTTTCTGCTATATAGATAGAAGTGTTTGAAACTCTAAATCAAACACGGTTTGTGCTAGCTCCTTGAAACTTGACCAAATGAAGTAGTTCTAAGTTCTATCTCTATGGTTTGTTTCCTCTTGAAGTACCCGATGCAGAGACTGGCGAAAAACACTTTCGTTTGAAAGGGGTTGCCAAGCTTCCAAAAAACTACTAGTTTGCTGAAATCTCAGCAAACATTTTTTCACCAAATCTTGATGATACTTGGTGGTAATGATCAGTTCACTAATCCCACTTGGCTGCCCAACTTTCACTCTTCTAGGTTCAAGCGTTCGTGGCCAGTAACACTTTGAATTTTTAGGTTTCACTCTGTTTTCTGCTATATAGATAGAAGTGTTTGAAACTCTAAATCAAACACTTTTTGTGCTAGCTCCGTGAAACTTGACCAAATGAAGTAGTTCTAAGTTCTATCTCTATGGTTTGTTTCCTCTTGATGTACCCCATGCCGAGACTGGCGAAAAACACTTTCGTTTGAAAGGGGTTGCCAAGCTTCCAAAAAACTACTAGTTTGCTGAAATCTCAGCAAACATTTTTTCACCAAATCTTGATGATACTTGGTGGTAATGATGAGTTCACTAATCCCACTTGGCTATCCAATTTTTATTCTTCTAGGTTGAAGCATTCGTTTCCAGTAACACTTTGAATTTTTAGGTTTCACTCTGTTTTCTGCTATATAGATAGATGTGTTTGAAACTCTAAATCAAACACGGTGTGTGCTAGCTAGCTCCTTGAAACTTGACCAAATGAAGTAGTTCTAAGTTCTATCTTTATGGTTTGTTTCCTCTTGAAGTACCCCATGCAGAGTCTGGCGAAAAACACTTTCGTTTGAAAGGGGTTGCAAGCTTCCAAAAAACTACTAGTTTGCTGAAATCTCAGCAAACATTTTTTCAACAAATCTTGATGATGCTTGGTGGTAATGATCAGTTCAATAATCTCACTTGGCTGCCCAACTTTCACTCTTCTAGGTTCAAGCGTTCGTTTCCTTTAACACTTTGAATTTTTAGGTTTCACTCTGTTTTCTGCTATATAGATAGATGTGTTTGAAACTCTAAATCAAACACGGTTTGTGCTAGCTCCTTGAAACTTGACCAAATGAAGTAGTTCTAAGTTCTATCTCTACGGTTTGTTTCCTCTTGAAGTACCCCATGCAGAGACTGGTGAAAAACACTTTCGTTTGAAAGGGTTTGCCAAGCTTCCAATAAACTTCTAGTTTGCTGAAATCTCAGCAAAACTTTTTTCACCAAATTTTCATGATACTTGGTGGTAATGATCAGTTCACTAATCCCACTTGGCTACCCAATTTTTATTCTTCTAGGTTGAAGCATTCGTTTCCAGTAACAGTTTGAATTTTTAGGTTTCACTCTGTTTTCTCCTACATAGATAGATGTGTTTGGAATACTAAATCAAACACGGTTTGTGCTAGCTCCTTGAAACTTGACCAAATGAAGTAGTTCTAAGTTCTATCTCTATGGTTTGTTTCCTCTTCAAGTACCCCATGCAGAGACTGGCGAAAAACACTTTCGTTTTAAAGGGGTTGCCAAGCTTCCAAAAAACTACTAGTTTGCTGAAATCTCAGCAAATATTTTCCCACCAAATCTTGATGATACTTGGTGGTAATGATCAGTTAACTACTCCCACTTGGCTGCCCAATTTTTATTCTTCTAGGTTGAAGCATTCGTTTCCAGTAACAGTTTGAATTTTTAGGTTTCACTCTGTTTTCTGCTATACAGATAGATGTGTTTGAAACTCTAAATCAAACACGGTTTGTGCTAGCTCCGTGAAACTTGACAAAATGAAGTAGTTCTAAGTTCTATCTCTATGGTTTGTTTCCTCTTGAAGTACCCCATGCAGAGACTGGCGAAAAACACTTTCATTTGAAAGGGGTTGCCAAGCTTCCAAAAAACTACTAGTTTGCTGAAATCTAAGCAAACCTTTTTTCACCAAATCTTGATGATCCTTGGTGGTAATGATCAGTTCACTAAACTCACTTGGCTGCCCAACTTTCACTCTTCTAGGTTCAAGCATTCGTTTCCAGTAACACTTTGAATTTTTAGGTTTCACTCTGTTTTCTGCTATATAGATAGATGTGTTTGAAACTCTAAATCAAACACGGTTTGTGCTAGCTCCTTGAAATTTGACCAAATGAAGTAGTTCTAAGTTCTATCTCTATGGTTTGTTTCCTCTTGAAGTACCCCATGCAGAGACTGGCGAAAAACACTTTCGTTTGAAAGGGGTTGCCAAGCTTCCAAAAAACTACTAGTTTGCTGAAATCTCAGCAAACATTTTTTCACTAAGTCTTGATGATACTTGGTGGTAATGATCAGTTCACTAATCCCACTTGGCTGCCCAATTTTTATAATTCTAGGTTGAAGCATTCGTTTCCAGTAACAGTTTGAATTTTTAGGTTTCACTCTGTTTTCTCATACATAGATAGCTGTGTTTGGAATTCTAAATCAAACACGGTTTTTGCTAGCTCCTTGAAACTTGACCAAATGAAGTAGTTCTAAGTTCTATCTCTATGGTTTGTTTCCTCTTGAAATGCCCCATGCAGAGACTGGCGAAAAACACTTTCGTTTGAAAGGGGTTGCCAAGCTTCCAAAAAACTACTAGTTTGCTGAAATCTCAGCAAACATTTTTTCACCAAATCTTGATGATACTTGGTGGTAATGATCAGTTCACTAATCCCACTTTCCTTCCCAACTTTCACTCTTCTAGGTTCAAGCGTTCGTTTCCAGTAACACTTTGAATTTTTAGGTTTCACTCTGTTTTCTGCTATATAGATAGATGTGTTTGAAACTCTAAATCAAACACGGTTTGTGCTAGCTCCTTGAAACTTGACCAAATGAAGTAGTTCTAAGTTCTATCTCTATGGTTTGTTTCCTCTTGAAGTACCCCATGCAGAGACTGGCGAAAAACACTTTCGTTTGAAAGGGGTTGCCAAGCTTCCAAAAAACTACTAGTTTGCTGAAATCTCAGCAAACCTTTTTTCACCAAATCTTGATGATACTTGGTGGTAATGATCAGTTCACTAATCCCACTTGGCTGCCCAACATTCACTCTTCTAGGTTCAAGCGTTCGTTTCCAGTAACACTTTGAATTTTTAGGTTTCACTCTGTTTTCTGCTATATAGATAGAAGTGTTTGAAACTCTAAGTCAAACACGGTTTGTGCTAGCTCCGTGAAACTTGACCAAATGAAGTAGTTCTAAGTTCTATCTCTATGGTTTGTTTCCTCTTGAAGTACCCCATGCAGAGACTGTCGAAAAACACTTTCGTTTGAAAGGGGTTGCCAACCTTCCAAAAAACAACTAGTTTGCTGAAATCTCAGCAAACATTTTTTCAGCAAATCATGATGATACTTTTTGGTAATGATCAGTTCACTAATCTCACTTGGCTGCCCAACTTTCACTCTTCTAGGTTCAAGCATTCGTTTCCAGTAACACTTTGAATTTTTAGGTTTCACTCTGTTTTCTGCTATATAGATAGATGTGTTTGAAACTCTAAATCAAACACGGTTTGTGCTAGCTCCTTGAAACTTGACCAAATGAAGTAGTTCTAAGTTCTATCTCTATGGTTTGTTTCCTCTTGAAGTACCCCATGCAGAGACTGGTGAAAAACACTTTCGTTTGAAAGGGGTTGCCAAGCTTCCAAAAAACTACTAGTTTGCTGAAATCTCAGCAAACCTTTTTTCACCAAATCTTGATGATACTTGGTGGTAATGATCAGTTCACTAATCCCACTTGGCTGCCCAACTTTCACTCTTCTAGGTTCAAGCGTTCGTTTCCAGTAACACTTTGAATTTTTAGGTTTCACTCTGTTTTCTGCTATATAGATAGATGTGTATGAAACTCTAAATCAAACACGGTGTGTGCTAGCTAGCTCCTTGAAACTTGACCAAATGAAGTAGTTCTAAGTTCTATCTTTATGGTTTGTTTTCTCTTGAAGTACCCCATGCAGAGACTGGCAAAAAACACTTTCGTTTGAAAGGGGTTGCAAGCTTCCAAAAAACTACTAGTTTGCTGAAATCTCAGCAAACATTTTTTCACCAAATCTTGATGATACTTGGTGGTAATGATCAGTTCAATAATCTCACGTGGCTGCCCAACTTTCACTATTCTAGGTTCAAGCGTTCGATTCCAGTAACACTTTGAATTTTTAGGTTTCACTCTGTTTTCTGCTATATAGATAGATGTGTTTGAAACTCTAAATCAAACACGGTTTGTGCTAGCTCCTTGAAACTTGACCATATGAAGTAGTTCTACGTTCTATCTCTATGGTTTGTTTCCTCTTGAAGTACCCCATGCAGAGACTGGTGAAAAACACTTTCGTTTTAAAGGGTTTGCCAAGCTTCCAAAAAACTTCTAGTTTGCTGAAATCTCAGCAAACCTTTTTTCACCAAATCTTGATGATACTTGGTGGTAATGATCAGTTCACTAATCCCACTTGGCTGCCCAATTTTTATAATTCTAGGTTGAAGCATTCGTTTCCAGTAACAGTTTGAATTTTTAGGTTTCACTCTGTTTTCTCATACATAGATAGCTGTGTTTGGAATTCTAAATCAAACACGGTTTTTGCTAGCTCCTTGAAACTTGACCAAATGAAGTAGTTCTAAGTTCTATCTCTATGGTTTGTTTCCTCTTGAAATGCCCCATGCAGAAACTGGCGAAAAACACTTTCGTTTGAAAGGGGTTGCCAAGCTTCCAAAAAACTACTAGTTTGCTGAAATCTAAGCAAACCTTTTTTCACCAAATCTTGATGATACTTGGTGGTAATGATCAGTTCACTAAACTCACTTGGCTGCCCAACTTTCACTCTTCTAGGTTCAAGCGTTCGTTTCCAGTAACACTTTGAATTTTTAGGTTTCACTCTGTTTTCTGCTATATAGATAGATGTGTTTGAAACTCTAAATCAAACACGGTTTGTGCTAGCTCCTTGAAATTTGACCAAATGAAGTAGTTCTAAGTTCTATCTCTATGGTTTGTTTCCTCTTGAAGTACCCCATGCAGAGACTGGCGAAAAAAAACTTTCGTTTGAAAGGGGTTGCCAAGCTTCCAAAAAACTACTAGTTTGCTGAAATCTCAGCAAACGTTTTTTCACCAAATCTTGATGATACTTGGTGGTAAATATCAGTTCACTAATCCCACTTGGCTGCCCAACTTTCACTCTTCTAGGTTCAAGCGTTCGTTTCCAGTAACACTTTGAATTTTTAGGTTTCACTCTGTTTTCTGCTATATAGATAGATGTGTTTGAAACTCTAAATCAAACACGGTTTGTGCTAGCTCCTTGAAACTTGACCAAATGAAGTAGTTCTAAGTTCTATCTCTATGGTTTGTTTCCTCTTGAAGTACCCCATGCAGAGACTGGTGAAAAACTCTTTCGTTTGAAAGGGTTTGCCAAGCTTCCAAAAAACTTCCAGTTTGCTGAAATCTCAGCAAACCTTTTTTCACCAAATCTTGATGATACTTGGTGGTAATGATCAGTTCACTAATCCCACTTGGCTATCCAATTTTTATTCTTCTAGGTTGAAGCATTCGTTTCCAGTAACAGTTTGAATTTTTTGGTTTCACTCTGTTTTCTCCTACATAAATAGATGTGTTTGGAATTCTAAATCAAACACGGTTTGTGCTAGCTCCTTGAAACTTGACCAAATGAAGTAGTTCTAAGTTCTATCTCTATGGTTTGTTTCCTCTTGAAGTACCCCATGCAGAGACTGGCGAAAAACACTTTCGTTTGAAAGGGGTTGCCAAGCTTCCAAAAAACTACTAGTTTGCTGAAATCTCAGCAAACATTTTTTCACCAAATCTTGATGATACTTGGTGGTAATGATCAGTTCACTAATCTCACTTGGCTGCCCAACTTTCACTCTTCTAGGTTCAAGCGTTCGTTTCCAGTAACACTTTGAAATTTTAGGTTTCACTCTGTTTTATGCTATATAGATAGATGTGTTTGAAACTCTAAATCAAACACGGTTTGTGCTAGCTCCGTGAAACTTGACAAAATGAAGTAGTTCTAAGTTCTATCTCTATGGTTTGTTTCCTCTTGAAGTACCCCATGCAGAGACTGGCGAAAAACACTTTCATTTGAAAGGGGTTGCCAAGCTTCCAAAAAACTACTAGTTTGCTGAAATCTAAGCACACCTTTTTTCACCAAATCTTGATGATACTTGGTGGTAATGATCAGTTCACTAAACTCACTTGGCTGCCCAACTTTCACTCTTCTAGGTTCAAGCGTTCGTTTCCAGTAACACTTTGAATTTTTAGGTTTCACTCTGTTTTCTGCTATATAGATAGATGTGTTTGAAACTCTAAATCAAACACGGTTTGTGCTAGCTCCTTGAAATTTGACCAAATGAAGTAGTTCTAAGTTCTATCTCTATGGTTTGTTTCCTCTTGAAGTACCCATGCAGAGACTGGCGAAAAACACTTTCGTTTGAAAGGGGTTGCCAAGCTCCCAAAAAACTACTAGTTTGCTGAAATCTCAGCAAACATTTTTTCACCAAATCTTGATGATACTTGGTGGTAATGATCAGTTCACTAATCCCACTTTCCTGCCCAACTTTCACTCTTCTAGGTTCAAGCGTTCGTTTCCAGTAACACTTTGAATTTTTAGGTTTCACTCTGTTTTCTGCTATATAGATAGATGTGTTTGAAACTCTAAATCAAACACGGTTTGTGCTAGCTCCGTGAAACTTGACCAAATGAAGTAGTTCTAAGTTCTATCTCTATGGTTTGTTTCCTCTTGAAGTACCCCATGCAGAGACTGGCGAAAAACACTTTCGTTTGAAAGGGGTTGCCAAGCTTCCAAAAAACTACTAGTTTGCTGAAAACTCAGCAAACCTTTTTTCAGCAAATCTTGATGATACTTGGTGGTAATGATCAGTTCACTAATCCCACTTGGCTGCCCAACTTTCACTCTTCTAGGTTCAAGCGTTCGTTTCCAGTAACACTTTGAATTTTTAGGTTTCACTCTGTTTTCTGCTATATAGATAGAAGTGTTTGAAACTCTAAATCAAACACGGTTTGTGCTAGCTCCGTGAAACTTGACCAAATGAAGTAGTTCTAAGTTCTATCTCTATGGTTTGTTTCCTCTTGATGTACCCCATGCAGAGACTGGCGAAAAACACTTTCGTTTGAAAGGGGTTGCCAAGCTTCCAAAAAACTACTAGTTTGCTGAAATCTCAGCAAACATTTTTTCACCAAATCTTGATGATACTTGGTGGTAATGATCAGTTCAATAATCTCACTTGGCTGCCCAACTTTCACTCTTCTAGGTTCAAGCGTTCGTTTCCAGTAACACTTTGAATTTTTAGGTTTCACTCTGTTTTCTGCTATATAGATAGATGTGTTTGAAACTCTAAATCAAACACGGTTTGTGCTAGCTCCTTGAAACTTGACCAAATGAAGTAGTTCTAAGTTCTATCTCTACGGTTTGTTTCCTCATGAAGTACCCCATGCAGAGACTGGTGAAAAACACTTTCGTTTGAAAGGGTTTGCCAAGCTTCCAAAAAACTTCTAGTTTGCTGAAATCTCAGCAAACCTTTTTTCACCAAATCTTGATGATACTTGGTGGTAATGATCAGTTCACTAATCCCACTTGGCTACCCAATTTTTATTCTTCTAGGTTGAAGCATTCGTTTCCAGTAACAGTTTGAATTTTTAGGTATCACTCTGTTTTCTCCTACATAGATAGATGTGTTTGAAACTCTAAATCAAATGCGGTTTGTGCTAGCTCCTTGAAATTTGACCAAATGAAGTAGTTCTAAGTTCTATCTCTATGGTTTGTTTCCTCTTGAAGTACCACATGCAGAAACTGGCGAAAAACACTTTCGTTTGAAAGGGGTTGCCAAGCTTCCAAAAACCTACTAGTTTGCTGAAATCTCAGCAAACATTTTTTCACCAAATCTTGATGATACTTGGTGGTAATGATCAGTTCACTAATCCCACTTGGCTGCCCAATTTTTATTTTTCTAGGTTGAAGCATTCGTTTCCAGTAACAGTTTGAATTTTTAGGTTTCACTCTGTTTTCTCATACATAGATAGCTGTGTTTGGAATTCGAAATCAAACACGGTTTGTGCTAGCTCCTTGAAACTTGACCAAATGAAGTAGTTCTAAGTTCTATCTCTATGGTTTTTTTCTTCTTGAAGTACCCCATGCAGAGACTGGCGAAAAACACTTTCGTTTGAAAGGGGTTGCCAAGCTTCCAAAAAACTACTAGTTTGCTGAAATCTCAGCAAACATTTTTTCAACAAATCTTGATGATACTTGGTGGTAATGATCAGTTCACTAATCCCACTTGGTTGCCCAACTTTCACTCTTCTAGGTTCAAGCGTTCGTTTCCAGTTACACTTTGAATTTTTAGGTTTCACTCTGTTTTTTGGTATATAGTTACATGTGTTTGAAACTGTAAATCAAACACGGTGTGTGCTAGCTCCTTGAAACTTGACCAAATGAAGTAGTTCTAAGTTCTATCTCTATGGTTTGTTTCCTCTTGAAGTACCCATGCAGAGACTGGCGAAAAACACTTTCGTTTGAAAGGGGTTGCCAAGCTTCCAAAAAACTACTAGTTTGCTGAAATCTCAGCAAACATTTTTTCACCAAATCTTGATGATACTTGGTGGTAATGATCAGTTCACTAATCCCACTTGGCTGCCCAACTTTCACTCTTCTAGGTTCAAGCGTTCGTTTCCAGTAACACTTTGAATTTTTAGGTTTCACTCTGTTTTCTGCTATATAGATAGATGTGTTTGAAACTCTAAATCAAACACGGTGTGTGCTAGCTAATTGAAACTT